>NC_047110.1:11306699-11439199 GCF_902500255.1 Thalassophryne amazonica | reverse complement strand
TGAACTAAAAGACATTTTGGGACACATTAGTCCTCCTTTGGTCTGGTGCAGATGACTAAAACTGGTTCACGTACTGCAGGTGGAAGCAGATGCAGTCAAATAATTCAGACCGAGTCCCTGAAGATCTCAGATGTGGTTAAGAGACCGAATGAGGGCGGTGACACCAATGTCCAAGAGTTTTTTACAAGTTGAAAAAGCAGCACCATGATGCATTGTTGCGCTGACAGCCGGGTCTCTGAGGACAGAAGCAGCGCTAACTCACAGCACTAAACTGGCACACAGATAGAAGCTCTGGCCGCCACCTGCACAATGTGCATGCAGATATTTTATCCACTTCATGTGGATGTATTTCTGCAGAAAGCCGCATCTGCTGTCACAGATGAAGCTTGGAGTATTTTGGGCCTTGACTTTCCATGCTAAGCTGTTCCAGCATTGTATCCCATGTTACTGCGTGAACAGGGAGGGATAATGAAAGACTCGGTGGCTACAAAGCCAACCTCCCTCTGAAGACCTTCCATGCACTACGTTTCAGATTGCTAGGTCCTGGCTGTGCTCCTGTCTGATGGTTTTGCTCCGATCCGGACTCTGCCAGTGACCTCAGTGCAGCTGAGGGTTTTTTTTGTTTGTTTGTTTTTTTTGTTTTTTTGCTTGTTCAGTGCTTCTGTTGACCCTCGGCTGACGGGCTGTTGGGACTCAGACCAGTGTTTTTATCACCGCTGGTTCTCAGACTTGTCTGTTTTAAAAATGAACTTGAAATTCAAAGTTTTTCAAAGCGTAAATATTTGAAGTTCGTGCCACATGTATCTTTTGATTACAGTTAAATTAATGTGCTTAATAAGTCGACACGAGTCGTTTCCGCTACTGTGACTTAAAGTGTTCTTTTTTAATCACTTCTCCAGTGGGATTAAATTTACAGAATTTAAAATGAATGACTCAGTGAGCGCATTCTTGTAAGTTTGCTCCACTCAGTGTTTGTTTGTTCCGTTTGTAGACAGTGAATTTATGCACGTCTCCCTTTTTCTGACCTCGGGGTCATCACAGTAGAAATCAACCTGCGTGTTAATTTGGCACAAGCTTGATGATCGACGTTCTGCTCAAACAGAGAATCCTCTGCTTTGGTACCAAGCACGCTGCATCACTTACATTTGAAGTATTTTTAATTAAAGTTAAATAAAACACTATCTTCTGAAATTCAAAATCTTTGAGTGATTTTGTGTTGATCTACTGCCTCGATGCCATTAACTTAGAACAACTTCAGTAAATGTCTTCTTCACATTAGGCTCGTTACTGCCCCCTTCTGCTGGGGGTCAAAGATTAAATCGTACCCATTGATCATGTCAAAGAACCTGCAATAAGGCTAAAACCATTTGACAGGTTCATTACATTTTTTATTTCAAAGCTCCTGAACTCCTGTCTTCCTAAATTTTATCATACATGGACTTTCTTGATCATAATTATCATAATTATCATAATCATTATTATCATAATTTGTGATTGCAGGAATAATCACATCAGCACATAAATTAGGTTTACTGTACTCACTCACTCACTGTACTCAATGTATTTAATTATTTTGAGCATTTGGGTTGACAGTGGTGATGGGAAGGTGCTGAAAAACAGTACAGTAGCAGAGAAGGCCCAAAGAGCCATTGTTGGCAAATTCCTGCTCACATAAAGGCAGTGAATGGATAACGTTGACCGTATCTGTTTTCATTCATTGGCAGCCTTCACGGTCTTCTGGGAGCGTGCATGTACTCACTGCAACCCCTAACAGCTCACTCCTGGATATTAAGTGTGACACTTTCTGTGAACCTTCAAAACTGTGCAAGAGGCAGACTGCGCTGATGCTAATGCTAATAAACAAATGCTAGCAGATGATGGATGCACGCTCCTACAGCTCCACATCCTCCTGTAATTAAAAGCACATGGCTTTACAGAACAAAAGCAATCACTCCTCGCGGCTGTCAGAGCAGAGATGGATCTTACATTTGAACCACAGTCGTTCTCTAAAATAACCTCCTGAGTGAGAAAAATATAGGCTGAAAAAACAAAGTGTGTTTTCCCCTCAAACCTGCTCGTTACCATCATTTACTCACATGGAATGCATGTATGAACCACAAAGTCGGGTTCCCTCTTCTTTGCTTCTACAACATGCTTTATTGTCCCACCTGTAAGTTTATTTTCAACACAGCGGCTTCACCCGCTTTAAAAAGAAAAATAAAAGTAGTTAACAAAACTAACTGTTAACTGAGTGCATATTTTGTTCTTTTCCCACACAGAAAAAATGGAAGGACAAAGTCACACCTTGAGCCCCGCCCACTTACCTGGTTGGGCGGGCACACTCACCATCACTGGACTGTTTAAATTTGTGAAGCAGCTCTTATATGGCTGATATTTCTGCTGACCTGCTAAACTGATATTTCATTTTAGACTATCCTACTGTCACAAAAAAGTTTAACTGGTCTCCCACTGCCAATTTTGGACACCTAATTGTGTACAGTTTTCATAAAAACAAAAAACCAATCAGATACCCAATCAAGGCATGAAAACATGTAATCAGGAAAGTTTTGAACATGTTCAAAAACAGTTGTGACACTGTGACATATCAAGATACACAAAAGGAATGACTTAGATGTAATCTGGGTAAACGGGGGTATGCATGTTTTAATTTTACAGACGTCTTTCTGTTTTACTTTATTAGTGCATCTTTAAATAAATCACTTTTGCTTGTCTGTCGATTTGGCTGTACAGTTACTTTGATGCCAGGTTAAATTTAAAATACCATGCAGACTGGTGCCATTTTGGAATAGAACAATTTCACTGACTAGACTGGGGAGCAATCATGCACAGCGGTGTGTGTCAGCTGTGGGACACGGGGGGACGGAGATCAGCACAGCACCCTGACACACACGGCGGCTCTGTGAAACACACAGCTGCTCTGTGAGATTTTCTTCAAACTTTAACAAGGTTGGGTAGGATTACTTTGAAATGTAATTCAAAAGTAATCAGATTACAAGTAATCCAAATGTATGTACATACATACATACATACATACATGTAATCCACATGTATTCTTTCAAAGTAATCCTACCCAACCCTGAACTTTAATATATTACTTAGATATCTAGAAGTGATTATATGTATATGTACTTTTTGTAGTGTAGTTTTGCACTGTGTTGTGTAGAGCCCACCAGGGCTGCATCAGCCCTCTGATGCCTTTCAGATTTTATCGTTGTTGTGGCCTCGTGACAATCCCTCTGTGGCAAGGAAGATTGTCTCTTGATCGCTTCCCAGATGAGATGGTGGACGCAGAGAAAATTTATAGCAAGGGTTGATCTAGAGATGCCTGTACATGAGTTCATGGCCTGGTTTGATAGCTGGGAAACCCCAGACAATTGGGTCTGACAGCCTGCTGCAGCCTTCATCCACCTTCAGAGCCGCTGGGTTACAAACCATCACTTCCTCTGCCTGATCTGCCATTGAGGACTTCTTGTTTCACCACAGTCCTGTTAGCTGTCTTGTGTTCAGGGTTCCTGTTGGGCCTTCATGTAGCGGCCACTGGACACACAAGGTCCCCACCGTATTTCACCCCAACATGCAATCCCCTACTTGATCCTTTACCCAGGTGTTACGATGCAGAAGAGGCGTTGGATAATTATCACTGGAACTGTCATCTTGGAATATCCAGTAAAAATACAGGGAAAAAAAAAATAGACATTCATCTTGGTGCACATAGACCCACTGAAAATCTGACAAAGTGAATAAAAATTGAAATAAATCTTTTAACTGCCATTTTAAAATAAGCTTATGTGGAAATAAAGCAGAGTTTCTAACAGTATTGTATGTGCAGCTGGGAGGAAATCAGTAAGTAACCATGGCCTTCGGCTGTATTTCACACACACACATAAAAAAGTTGATTTTACAGTGGGTGTAATATCTGATGATGATGAAGAGAATGTGTACGTGCTGTCTGTCCACAGCACCAGTCAAACAAACATGAGGACAAAAGTCCATCATTATTCTTTGACTCAATGTTTCAAAGTCTGCGTGACGAGCGCGGGGTCATGTGCTGTAATGCTTTTCATGTGTGTGGAGCTTTTATGAAACACCTACAGCAGAAGAACAGTCACAGATGTAACCACAGAACAGCTGTCAGTGTGGGTATGTGGGGGTGTAAAATATCTGCCTAATTGGCATTATTGAATACCTGTGATATTCTCGTTAGCTCTACCTTTGAGTGTAGGAATGTGCAGAGGAGTCAAGCTTTCTAACTGCCTTTGATCTGTGGACTGTAACCTTAATGTCAGTATGACCCAAATCTGGACCTGCAGCTTCTGGAATTCTGGAGCACTTAACAATGTGCTGTTACCATTTTGGAGTTCTCAGACACACCAGAAATTCTCTTTTGGCCCCACATTCACTGAACTCAGCAGTCCGTCTTTCTTTCCCTTGTTTGACTTTCATAAATCTCCAATCCTGTGAGGAAATATGTTGATAGGTACAAAGTGTTGTGCTGGGTTCGTTCCCATTGTGCTCTCAGAGATAGATGATATTGTCTGATTTGAGGCAGAAGAAACGAGAACAGAACTCAGACAAACAGGTGGTTTAGTGGCTGGAAGCAGCGTTGTTCCATGCCAACGTGTACATTATTGTAAGTCTTAAACAGCCTGAGCAACACTGTGTGTCAGCGTACAGGGAGGCAAAGGAAATGGGAAAAAAAAACAGAGGAAGGTGGGTAGCAGACGAGAGCTGAAGGAGCTTGAGGAACACAAACAGGTCGAGATGGTCAGAGGAAAGGTGGAGAGGCCGAGTCTTCAACCCCTCAAACAGTGAGCAGTCATGACTGGTCTAAACAACTGTATGCTGTGTGTAGCTGCACATTATTAACCTGAGCCTCCCACTGACTGCATTAATCAGTCAGACATCTGGGTCACAATCATATGACTGAGCGTAGCAACAATGAGACTGAGCGTAGCAACAATGAGACTGAACATAGCATATGTTTTGAGTATACTTCCAGTTTACTTTTTATATACTTATCGGTACTATTTTTTGGTAAAGGATAATATGACTGAGCATAGCAATAATGAATATTGCAGTAATGTGAATGAGCACAGGGATCCTGAGACCAAGCATAGCAACAATGTGAATGAACATAGCAAAAATGTGACTGAACACAGCAACATAGTCCATATCAGTAGGTACAGTATTAAAGTGGATTGTACCATTCACAGTGGTGGGCAATGTTCAGCTAATCTGATAACCAATAATTGTCAAAGCTAATGTTTTTGTTAGCGGATTAGCTTTTGTGGTTAAAAAAGGACAGACAAATCTGGTCTACAAAAGTGATCCACACTTACTGTACATGTGGAATGCATTTTGTCACATCCATCCATTTTCTCAGCCCATTTATTCCCATTAAGGGTCCCAGGAAAGCTGGAGCCTAATCCCAGCAATTCATGGAGTGAAACTTGACAAGACACCAATCTATTGCAAGGTGGTCACTTATAGACAAACATATCCTCACTCACGCCTCAATTCAGAGTCACTAACTCATCTAACCTGCATGTCTGTGGAAGTGGGAGGAAGACGGAACACCCAGAGGGAGAACAGAGGTCTGTGACCTGATTTCACTCACTTTACATCATAAAAAGATTCTGGATAAAGTTCCCAAATATTCAAGACAATGTCAGATTTTGAATCAGGTCATTTCCGGCAGCCATACTGGTTCCACATGTCACCACATCCACCTCAGCAGGTTAGTGCTATTTTTTCCACACAGCACAGCCAGATGTCACTATTTGTGGGGAGTCAGTCAGTCAGTTAAACAGTCAGTCATGCAACATTTCACTTGTGGGTGAGATTACAACAGTTTTATTGACTCAATTGTTTCCAGACTTGGTTTCTGTATAACACATGGTGACCCCAAGAAGTCTATTGTCTTTGTCAAAAGGCCAAAGGTCAAGGTTACTGGAGTGTACTTTGTCAAAGTCCATCCATCCATCTTCTACCGCTTAGTCCAATTAAGGGTCGCGGGGGGCTGGAGCCTATCCCAGCAGTCAAAGTCTTGTGAGCATAATACTCCTTTTTTAACTGCCCATTTGTCACCAAACTTAGTATATGTGTTTGGTATCTTGACTCCATGAAGCCTATTGATTTTTTGGGTCAAAAGGCTGAAGGTCAAGGTCACTGGACCATACTTTGGAACATTTTTTGAGTGCAGTAACTTATTTCCTAATTGCCTCATCGTCATCCAACTTGGTATGTGTGTCAGGCATGGTGACCCGAAAAGGCCTATTCAAGGTCAAAATCACTGAACTGTACTTTCTAAAAGCCTTCTGCAGAAAAGTGTCACTTATCAATTGTTTCACATTTCTGTATTTTTACAGCCCTCACTATCAAAAGTGGATATTTATTTTATATTAATCAGCTCACCTTTTAGTCTGAGTCTCTCTGCTCCACAGAGAGACTAAGTCCAACAAACTGTCTTCTATTTCCAAGTTGTTCCAGTTTCCAATTTTATGCACTGACCCATATCTACATTTGCATAATTTATTCACAGCTGTTTTCTTTTAATTTCCAAACCTGCAGTTATGTAAAATTCAGTTTTATTTTATTATCCCATGTTTCCCCCGTCAGTGGTGTAATAAACACCAGCACTGTAATTTTTTGTTTGTTTTTTTTTTAAGGGTGGTGGCCAAGTTGTTAGTGCACTTGGCTTCAATGCAGAAGGTTCCCGGTTCAAACCCCACCCCTTCCATATTTCTCCACGTAATGTGGAGTTGCATCAGGAAGTGGATCATAAAACTTGTACAGATCTACGTCAGATTTGCTGTGGTGACCCTGATTATAAACAAGGGAGCAGCCAAAGGGATTCTTTTTAACAGGGCAAGATCTAAGTATCTGAAATATTACAAATATTCAATATCCACATCATATGATACAACGGTAAGCTTATCAACACTGGCCCACAGCACCGTGTGTTAGTACAAGCTATGCTCTTGTTTGTTTATGTTTTTGTTGAGTAAATAAAATTCTGGAAGAAAAAGTGTTCAGTATTAAGGGCTATTTGTTTTTATCGATGTGCACAGATGATTTATTAAGAAACTGTAGTGACCCAACACACCGTGTGCCAAGTTTATATATATATAAATAAAATGTCACATTGTCTCTCTTGTGGTCATGTTTATGAGTCTGTGCACCATCCCTGACCACGTCCACCTCAGAGGCCCATTTAAGACAAGTGCAGGGTGCTGCCGGTGTCACAGTGCCCCCTGGGTCCCTCACATCATGACAGTCCTTTTACAAAGCACATTCATGAAAACACTTTAACACGAGTGCATGTGCTCTGTGCTGCAGGGCAGCTGTGTACTCACTCACACACACACATACATCACGGTCGTTACGACTCCTGAGGGTCAGGTTGCAGAATAACGTGCGCCCTGAGTCCAAGTGGAAAATAAACATTGCTGCAAACCACACGAGCCATCTGTCCAAATCCACATTCCTGTGCAGTTTACTTTTGAACCAAAATGCATTTCAACACACCCTGACACATACAAACCTCTGCACTGCCCAGAGCGCACAATGACACAAACGGTCCAGAGGTCAAAGGTCTGTCATTCTGGTGAGGAGACCTGTTATGAAAGTGACTGTGTTCACAGCTGAGCCTCTGCAACAAAATGAGCGCCATTTTTCTTAATACATCAACATCACCACCCACTGTATTGTTGTACAACAGTGACGGTGTTAGTATCCAAGTCGCTGTCCGGGGGGGGGGGGGGGGGGGGGGGGGTCAGTGAGAGCATGAAAATGACAGTCAAAGCAGATCAGTTTCCAGCCTCTCTTGTCTGTCCAGGACTGCAGGGTGAGGAGCTCCACAGAGAAACCTGAGCACTGTGCTGTTGTTTCGGGGACAATGGCGGCTGGTTAAGTGTGGACCAAAAGATGTGCAGGATCTGCTCTGAGGTGGCTGTTCTGTGCTCCTAAATGGCCTAAAAGATGTAGAACATCAGCAAACAGCTGCCACCACCATAAATCTTGAAAAAGACAAATGGAAAATTAATGCAGAAATACAAACACATCAAACATGAAGCTCGTAATGTAAATTATTTCTGCTGTGGAAACACTCTGCCAACATGTCAGAAACAATTTCATGTCACAGATAGTTCTTAAGGGGAGAAAAATAAAAAATATTTTCATAAAATATCTTTCATTTCCAGTTTGTGCCTCGTATACCATAGAGCGAGAAGTTTGTATTGTTGCCCCAAGTATCAGGGCCCATGGTGTGGGACAGACTGAATGCTGGACACAAATGCAGACTTACAGACTCAGAAGGTGGAGCATCAAAAAGGCTTTATCTTGGAACACGGGGGGGATATGGCACACAGGTGGTCAGTCAGCGATGCAGAAGTACAGGAAAGCACAAGGCAAAAAGGTGTGGTCAAACAGGCTGGGTTCAGTGGCATGGCGAGACAGTATAACACAGGCTGAGGCAAAAAGGGCAAGGTCAAAAAACAATCAATGTCATAATCGGCAGAATACAATGATCAAGAACTACAAAAAATACACAGGCTGGAACAACAAGAAGTGCAACAAACAAGCAGTGAGGTAGAGAACCAGGTGGGCTTAAATAGAAGTTGTGGTGATTAAGGTAAGTGAGAACAGGTGAGTGGGAAAACAAAGATGAGAGAGGACAGGTGCAGAGAGTGCAGTAACACAAAGCAGACAGATTCAGAGGGAAGAAGTGGTGCAAGATAGTGCAGAGACAGAAACACAAAGCAGAGTAGAGAGGAGAGAGAGCAGGCGCAAAAAGACAGACAGAAGGCATGCAAAACTATAACCAAGACATTAAAGGCTGGGCCAGAAACTAAACTGCAACTCGCAATGTGGCAAAAGAATAACAGCTAATACTACTAATGGCTACACAGAAAAATGATAAACAGAGCATAAAACCAGGAAATATGCACAGAAAAGAGATAATCAGAACCAAACCAAGATGAGACTAAACAAGTGACTAAAATAAAATGACAAGATAAATACAACCAGAGACTGAAATCATGCTAAACAGAAAAGACTAAGGGCTCACAGATAAAAAAAAAAAAAAACAGTACACGAGCCCAGATCCAAGCAAATCATGGCACCAAGAAATTTATTTTCATTAATCCTTTCAATTTATACCCCGTCTATCTGTATTTGTACTTGCTCATTCATTCCAAAATAACATGAGTTTTGTTTTATTTTAGTTTAATGACAATTTGTTTCGATCAATCCATATTTTCAATTTGTTCATTTCAATCAATCAATCAATTTTTTTATATAGCGCCAAATCACAACAAACAGTTGCCCCAAGGCGCTTTATATTGCAAGGCAAGGCCATACAATAATTATGTAAAACCCCAACGGTCAAAACGACCCCCTGTGAGCAAGCACTTGGCCACAGTGGGAAGGAAAAACTCCCTTTTAACAGGAAGAAACCTCCAGCAGAACCAGGCTTAGGGAGGGGCAGTCCTCCGCTGGGACTGGTTGGGGCTGAGGGAGAGAACCAGGAAAAAGACATGCTGTGGAGGGGAGCAGAGATCGATCACTAATGATTAAATGCAGAGTGGTGCATACAGAGCAAAAAGAGAAAGAAACAGTGCATCATGGGAACCCCCCAGCAGTCTACGTCTATAGCAGCATAACTAAGGGATGGTTCAGGGTCACCTGATCCAGCCCTAACTATAAGCTTTAGCAAAAAGGAAAGTTTTAAGCCTAATCTTAAAAGTAGAGAGGGTGTCTGTCTCCCTGATCTGAATTGGGAGCTGGTTCCACAGGAGAGGCGCCTGAAAGCTGAAGGCTCTGCCTCCCATTCTACTCTTACAAACCCTAGGAACTACAAGTAAGCCTGCAGTCTGAGAGCGAAGCGCTCTATTGGGGTGATATGGTACTACGAGGTCCCTAAGATAAGATGGGACCTGATTATTCAAAACCTTATAAGTAAGAAGAAGAATTTTAAATTCTATTCTAGAATTAACAGGAAGCCAATGAAGAGAGGCCAATATGGGTGAGATATGCTCTCTCCTTCTAGTCCCCGTCAGTACTCTAGCTGCAGCATTTTGAATTAACTGAAGGCTTTTTAGGGAACTTTTAGGACAACCTGATAATAATGAATTACAATAGTCCAGCCTAGAGGAAATAAATGCATGAATTAGTTTTTCAGCATCACTCTGAGACAAGACCTTTCTGATTTTAGAGATATTGCGTAAATGCAAAAAAGCAGTCCTACATATTTGTTTAATATGCGCTTTGAATGACATATCCTGATCAAAAATGACTCCAAGATTTCTCACAGTATTACTAGAGGTCAGGGTAATGCCATCCAGAGTAAGGATCTGGTTAGACACCATGTTTCTAAGATTTGTGGGGCCAAGTACAATAACTTCAGTTTTATCTGAGTTTAAAAGCAGGAAATTAGAGGTCATCCATGTCTTTATGTCTGTAAGACAATCCTGCAGTTTAGCTAATTGGTGTGTGTCCTCTGGCTTCATGGATAGATAAAGCTGGGTATCATCTGCGTAACAATGAAAATTTAAGCAATACCGTCTAATAATACTGCCTAAGGGAAGCATGTATAAAGTGAATAAAATTGGTCCTAGCACAGAACCTTGTGGAACTCCATAATTAACTTTAGTCTGTGAAGAAGATTCCCCATTTACATGAACAAATTGTAATCTATTAGACAAATATGATTCAAACCACCGCAGCGCAGTGCCTTTAATACCTATGGCATGCTCTAATCTCTGTAATAAAATTTTATGGTCAACAGTATCAAAAGCAGCACTGAGGTCTAACAGAACAAGCACAGAGATGAGTCCACTGTCCGAGGCCATAAGAAGATCATTTGTAACCTTCACTAATGCTGTTTCTGTACTATGATGAATTCTAAAACCTGACTGAAACTCTTCAAATAGACCATTCCTCTGCAGATGATCAGTTAGCTGTTTTACAACTACCCTTTCAAGAATTTTTGAGAGAAAAGGAAGGTTGGAGATTGGCCTATAATTAGCTAAGATAGCTGGGTCAAGTGATGGCTTTTTAAGTAATGGTTTAATTACTGCCACCTTAAAAGCCTGTGGTACATAGCCAACTAACAAAGATAGATTGATCATATTTAAGATCGAAGCATTAAATAATGGTAGGGCTTCCTTGAGCAGCCTGGTAGGAATGGGGTCTAATAAACATGTTGATGGTTTGGAGGAAGTAACTAATGAAAATAACTCAGACAGAACAATCGGAGAGAAAGAGTCTAACCAAATACCGGCATCACTGAAAGCAGCCAAAGATAACGATACGTCTTTGGGATGGTTATGAGTAATTTTTTCTCTAATAGTTAAAATTTTGTTAGCAAAGAAAGTCATGAAGTCATTACTAGTTAAAGTTAATGGAATACTCAGCTCAATAGAGCTCTGACTCTTTGTCAGCCTGGCTACAGTGCTGAAAAGAAACCTGGGGTTGTTTTCTTCAATTAGTGATGAGTAGAAAGATGTCCTAGCTTTATGGAGGGCTTTTTTATAGAGCAACAGACTCTTTTTCCAGGCTAAGTGAAGATCTTCTAAATTAGTGAGACGCCATTTCCTCTCCAACTTACGGGTTATCTGCTTTAAGCTACGAGTTTGTGAGTTATACCACGGAGTCAGACACTTCTGATTTAAAGCTCTCTTTTTCAGAGGAGCTACAGCATCCAAAGTTGTCTTCAATGAGGATGTAAAACTATTGACAAGATACTCTATCTCCCTTACAGAGTTTAGGTAGCTACTCTGCACTGTGTTGGTATATGGCATTAGAGAACATAAAGAAGGAATCATATCCTTAAACCTAGTTACAGCGCTTTCTGAAAGACTTCTAGTGTAATGAAATTCTTCATTGATTTCTGCCAGCATTTCTTCCAGAACTATCTGCCAAGACAGAAAACTGCTGCATTCTAGTAATGACAAAATACTACTAGAGGAGTGATTTTGAATAAAGAAAGTTGGGTCTTTTCTCACCAAAAATGGGTGCTGCACTCACCACAGTTTATTGTGTAGAACAGCCCCAGATTGCATTTCAGAGCTTCTAGAATTCAAACATTTTCGGGGGGGGGAATAATTTTGGGTTTCAGCTTTTTCTGTTTCACCACTTTCATCCTGGGAAATTTCTAAAAACCTCTGTATAATATGATAAAAGAACAGCACAGGCTGGAGCTTTGTGTTTTACCAACTGAAAAGTTGAGGAAAATGAAGGTGCAGCTGCTGCTTATGGCGCGACTCCATCAGGACTAATTACATTCTTCACGATAAGACTCAGATGTTTACAGTTTTATGAATCGACACGCTATCAGTTGTTGCTGTGATTTTGTCTTCATTGCAGAATGAAATCAACACACACACGCTCATCTTCATCCGCTTATCCAACATGCAGTCACGGGGCTGGAGCCTTTGGGGCACAATCCTGGACAGGATGCCAGTGTGCTGCAGGACCACATATAGACAAACAAACACATTCACACCTACGGACAATTTAAAGTTTCCAGTTCACCTAACCAGCATGTCTTTGGATGTGGGAGGAGCACCCGGAGGAGAGAACCCACACAAACATGGCAAAAACATGTAAACTCCACACAGAAAGGCCACAGGTGGGAATCAATCCCATGACTTTCTTGCTGTGAGGTAACAGTGCAAACCACTAAGCCGCCGTGCTGCCCACACGCATATACATAATCATTAAAAAAAAAAACAGAAGTCTACAGCAGTTGGTACAGACTTTATTATTTAAAAAAATCAAAGAAACTAATTTAGAAACCTGAATATCAAAGCAGCACTTCAGCTGGATAATAATAACTTAACATAAATATAACCACAAGCCTTCTAACATACACAAACACGTCCACTAATGAAAGGAGATGATGATGTCTGCAGAAGCTGGTAAATACTAATTCTGTAGGATTAACGATCTGTGTTTCAGTGTGATCATGTCTTGGGAAGATACTGTAAAAAATCAAATACGTCTCTGCATAAAGCTGAAGAATTCCACCTCAGCACTAAAAAGATTTAGACCTAAAATGTATCAGAATGCATCATGTCAGGTCTGGGAGTATCCACCACACTACAGAACCACCCTGCGTTTGGGAGAGCAACCACCCAGGCAGACAAGGAGGCCTTATTGAAAATAACCATCCAGGTGAAACATGGCGTCCTCCTGGTCCTTATCCAGCTGCTGGGGTCCTGAACACTGAGGCAACTGTATGCTGGATCATGGCCAGAGCTGGTGTTCCTCACAATGCCGGATACTCTTCATCTTAGTCTCCCTAAGACCCCCGTCACACATAGCAGGAATCGGACAGGAATCAAGCAGAATTCTAATCCAATTACATTTTTTTTTCTGCTAATCTGATTGGTCAATCATGTGACATATCAGGCGTATAATATCTGTGGAACGGTGGCCAAAGATGTATTACTGCGCGCCCTGACCGGTGTTCTGACGAGATGTCATTACTGTTGAATGTCATTCTTGTCCTCTGCGTGCAACAGCACATGCGCGCACAACAGCGCATTCGCACGCAACTGCACATATGCACAGTATTGTTGGAACAATGAACTGTTGAGATGCACAATTTGTCAGAACACTGGCAGCCGCCACCGCCGAAATGGGTGAATTTAAGATACCGTACAAATGATGTGGATTCTGATACAGAATTACTGTTTCACGTTTGATGGATTTTCATATTTGATGGATTACTCTGCATCCAGATCGCTGTTGGAGAGATGCTCACTGCTTCACGGTAAGCCTCGCCAACTGAGTTACCTACAGAAAAATTGGATTAGAATGGGAATAACCCCCTTGTGTGTGATAAAGTGTGGACGTTCATGCTGTTATACGGTTGAACATATCCGTTTTACCGGTAAAACCGTAAAGCTATATGTTCAACCATATAACCCAGCATGAAGGTCCACCCATCATCAGACACAACAGGGTTAATCAACTGGAATGGGACAAAAAAAAAAACAAACTTAGGGGCACAGTCGGGAGGGACAGACAGTCGGACAACTGTGTACGACTGCAGGATGACCACGTAGAATATGGGCGGATCCAGTCCGGACTGAGTTGTGCACACCCACACAGCCGCAGCCCAGACCTTGTTGGACAACAGTATGGAGACACAGACCTCTGTCAGACTGCACCAGAATCATAAATAATGTGCTCAGACTGCCGGACGACTGCGCCAGAGTGCTGTCACTTACTCACTCCCAGATTTGCTCATCCACTCACTTCCTCACACGCACTGACCTCTGAGCAGGATGGACATACGTGCCCCACACATGACGGACGGTCAGCACTGTGCTGACGGACACAGCACGGTGACGGCGGTGTGATGAGCACACGGAGACCCTGTGTGCTGCATTGTCTAGTCGGATCACCAGCGTGCAGCACGCTGCAGCAGGGCACCTGACATGTGATATTTTTATGCCGTGGTTGGCGAGGCATTTGTGAGCCAATGTTGTCAGTACATGGCGCAGATGGGGCGATAAGGACTTCACCATAGGCTGCAGACCCTGACTGTTGTCCGCCCAGCACTGTGACATGCACCTGGAGCCATTCCAGCGGTAAGTTTACATGTTTGTTTATGGTGTCATGGGCTGGCGAAACAGTTCCACTGTCATTTTTCTGACAGCGTTCAATGGTAAACATGTCATAATATTTGTATTACGGGGGTGACATCCCGTTCAGCTGCATTGCGGGCGCTGCGCCGAGCCTCTGACATGCATGTCGCATTAACTCGCAGTGACAGATGGTGCTTTCAGTTTGATTGTGCAGTGTTCACGTCCACTCCACATAATGGATGTGTGCCACATACATGTTGCATATCAATATTTCCTTTGTGCTCCTGAATGGGATCTAGTGGAGGTGCATGTGGCAGGAATTGATGTTGCCGGTCCATTTCTGGGGTCCTCCAGCCATGATCAGATTGTTCCGAATGCTGTTATGACGCTGTAAAAATATGTAGATTGCAGTGAGATTATGCTCAGGCTGCACATAGACTGCTATTCAATGGGTGTCCCACCTGGACTGCGCCACAAGATTTTTGGACATGTGCAAAACATTCAGAGCAACCGTGTTGACTGCTCTTGGACAGCTATCCGACATTTTCAGACTGCACCTCAACACTTTTTGAATGTGGGCCAATTCTTCATTCTGACACCATTCGGCCTCCTTCGTGCTGTGTGTGACGGGGTCTAAGTAACCAACTGTTTGACACTTAGTCATTCCAGTGGTACACAAGGATCCTCTGAAGAGACCAAGTACCAAAGATATCTCCTTAAGCCAATAATTAGAATCCAGGTCTCGCAACCACACAGTACGACAGAAAGCACCAGGACCCTAAAGACTGGGACCTTCATTCTCCTACAAAAGTATCAACATTACCAAACACTTCTGTCCAGTGACCTCATGACTCCATAAGATCTTCTCAAGTGTCCCTTGATTTCAAAGAACAAGGAATCAGAGACGTGAATGTCTACTAGGAATCAGAGACGTGAATGTCTACTTAGCACAACTCACAAACTAATCAAATATGGCAACTAATGAATCAAATTGTACAAATAAATTGTATCTTGTGCACACACAGTAGTTTTGGAGTGATCATATTGTTAAACGTGTCTTCATTATTGTTTTCTGTCAGTTACTTGGTAGCTCTGTGTGGACCACATATGTGATCACAACCTCCTGCACAGCGTCCGTCCTCCTCCTCTCCTGCACAGGGCAGAGCCGAGGGGCAAACACACAATGTATACAGAAATTTTCTGTGGTTCTTATGGAAAACACATTTGCATTACACAAATGCATGTATGATATGGCAATATTGCATTGTTTTATCATGTAGTAGCCTGCATGTCGCTGGCATGTGAGAGAAAGTTGAATTACAAACACCATCCAGAAGAGGTCTGAGTCACATGAACCTTCATGTTCTGAGGTGGTGACAGTGCCAACACCTGTCCCTCAGGAACAGGCGATGGTCAAGTGGTTAAAGTGGTGGACTTAAAGCGGAGTATTCTCATAGTGCAGCAGCTAAGAGAACATTTCTAGCAAAATCCTGCAAATGGTGATACAAGCCTCAAATTTGGAACAAATACTCCTTAGACATTACTCTTTTGAAAAAACTGACTGGCCACTTGAATTTTCAATAGGCGGCCAGGTAGGGGTCAATTGAAGAATTACACAGGGGTCAAAATTAAAAATGTTCCAGTGAAATTGAAACCTTACACGACATTATTTGTCTGATCATAACGATTCCAAAAAGGTATAGTTTGGACAAGCTATGACTGAATGTTCAGGAGTTTTGGGGTTAAAAACTGCAAAACTGGAAGACAAAGGTCAATTTCAGTTTGTACAGGGATCAAAAGTTAAAGTTGCTCCAGTTTTGGTAAAAAAGTGATGCAAATTAATGGTGGCTAGTTGTTTTTTGTTTTTTTTTTTCAAAAGACTCTAAGGAGTATTTGTTCTGACTTTGGTGCTTCTGTCACCATTTGCAGGCTTGTTTCAGTTATCAGTTCACTTCCCCGTTAGACCAGAAAATCATTCAGTGCCCTTGGACAAGGTCCTTAATCCCCAAGTTCTCACTGGTGTGTCAGGTTGGGTCCAACACTGGGTCACCTCCCCTATATGAAATGAGGGGATGTGTGTGTGGTGTGTATATGTTTGTTATTAGGCCTTGGGCCCGCAAACAGACATGACCAAAATGCCATATCAAGAGTTTTGCCGCCCTGGTAGAAGGGGGATGCCCACTTCCAGGGGTGTGGCCTAAGCCTGTGTGGTAAAGAGGCTACATGTGTTTGGTGTGTTCATTTTTGTTATGTGGGAGAAATGCAGGCTGTGAAAACAGACTTTCCTTTGGAAAAATTAAGATCTACTTCAACCTCTTTCTAAGGAGCTGACTTTCTAACTGTCCAAAGGCTTCTGTTTCTCCATATGTACTGAATATTGCGGAGTCATCACAAAAATCTGCTCAGCATGATGTCCTGCAAAATTCTCCTCATCTTTGCCAAGAAACGGCCAGAGATAACAGCAGCAGGCCTTCAAGCAAAGCTTGTCAAAACAGGGTCTCTGCTGTCCAGTTTCATTCCCTTGGTCCTCAGTAATACCTTCACTGGGACACAGGAATGCCTTCAGCGTCCCTCCTGTCGCCCTGCTCCGCTTTAATAAACACTCTCACAGGCCTGTTTGTTTGCTTTAAAAATAATCACCCAAAGCATGTTTATTGAGCCACGTGGCATCTTCTGGCATCTTCTACACTCTCGGGTGAAGATGTCTGAGGTGGCTGCAGTGGCGAGCAGGGCCGAGGCGTTTGTCGGATCCATTTGTTTCTCCTCTGCAGCTGTGTCCTCTGAAAGTGCAAACACAGGGGTTTGACGAGATCGTATTTAAACAAAATATCTGGATAAATGTCAACATTGTAGACACGCAGCACAGCCAGGCTGTCCATCATGTGCAAAGAGGTTGTCTGCAGGGCTTAAGTTTTCCGAACCGGTTTCCTTACACGTGGACATTCAAAATCAGCTTCAGTCACAAACTGACATTATTTATTTTGCACAGTTGCTCCTCTCCTTCACTGCACATAATTCAGTTCAGATCAGCTGGCTGCACCGACTCCCAGCTGTAGGAGTAACTGCCCAACTTTGCTGCCAGCTTTCAAGTTCCTCCACGTTTTCTTCTCTTTGTTTTTCACCATTGTCTCTGTCATGCTCGTCCAGGGTTTGAGGACTTAATTTAACCAACATATGTTGCTGTGTACTTGTCAGTCAGGCAGGTTGCCCTCTTTGCTTTGGCTTTCCTCTTCTTGGCTACCTAACAGCATCTTGACAAAAACACGTGGCTGATTTTTTTTTTTATGGCAAAATATGGTTCAGTGTTTCACAGGAACCACAAATAATTCTGTGACCCAGTCACTCCTTCCATCAGAGGATAAGAGAGTGTGGCTTTCTAAGTGGCTCAGACCAAGTATCTTTGGTGCAACATGAGCGGTTTCTTCATCACACTGTTCACAGCAGGGAGAAAAAGAATGAACACAACCAGACTACAGGTCTACACACCGACGGCACCTCGAGTCGATGAAAGCATCCACTAGTGGTCTTTGTCCCACCCTCTCGTCTTGGTTCCAGTGAAGAGGTCATCATCCACTGAAGCTGAGAAAACATCAGCAAGCTTTGGCTCTGTCAGAGAGCCGGGTCAAGGACCTCAAGAACCACAAGAGGCCCGTCGCCCTCTGAGCCATTAATAATTAATGAAACCTGAGGCCTGAACTAATGCTTTCATTTGAAGTCAGATCAGTTTTGGACCTGCTCGTAGAAAAGGTCAACGAAAATGCTCACTGAAGTGGTAATATTAACAAAGAGCTCAAGCGTGACTTCTGAACCTGATGTCAGTTTTAACGCAGCCATTAAAATTATTTACTTTGAAATAAATGTTTTGTGTAAATTTAAATTGAGCAGGTAACGGACAAGTTTTGTTTTTCACAACATTGATGATTTTTGATGCTTAAATTATTTATGTTCTTGCCACAAAAAAAAAAAAAAAAAAAATCCCAGTTGGGAGCTGAAATCAGGTGTAATTTGTGGTAAAAGCACAATTGTAGAACATTGTGAGCTATTGGAAAAGTGTAAAACATTAAAAAAAATGTGACATCTGAATTAAAAAGTGATCTGCAAAACATGAATAATCAGATTTAAGTAGTGCAGACTGGGGATAACCTTTTGAGTAAAAGTAGGTGAAAATGGACAAGTGGGTACGATATGCAGTAGTCAGAACGTGCTGTTATCTGAACAGTTCTGTTCTGGGTTTTTTGTTTTTTTTTCGCTGCAATCATCGAAGCAGTCACGAAAAGTGCAGTTTTTCCGGTTCAAAGTGGGAAGACGAGCCAAATGGGAGAGGTTGTGTCGGCAAGTGTGAGCCTACACAGCTAACCAGAGCAGCTGCGTTCTCTCACCTGCAAAACTGCCTCGACACATTTGAGCTCTGGGTCATAAACAAACCACAACACAAGTCGACTTTCCACTGCATCGTCACTTTTTCTTTGCATTTTCACTTTGCTTGTGTGTAATTTGCCCAAAAACTCAGAGAAAATGTCGTGTTTCTGTCCCCAGAAGTAGAGAAATTCCATCATATGCGTCATATTTTACCCATTTAGTGCCTGCCCTCAAACAAGACTGCTCTGCCCAATTACAAAGAAACACAAACAGTATGGCACTCTATGGTAAATCTGCATGGAGTAGACAGTTCTCAAAATCTGAGTGTCTGCAAGAAGGCGAAGAGTGAGGAAAGCCACCAAAACACCCAGGCAACCCACAGGATGTTATAGGCTTATATGGCTGTGATTTGCCTGAAATATCTACATCATGCAGGGATCAGTTGGACAGCTGAGCTGTAAATTAACTCAACCCACATCTTCTGACCCTTGAAACACCACAGTGTAATTATTAATGATTGAATGAAGAAGAAGGACTAGAAGGAGAGAGCATATTTCACCCATATTGGCTTCTCTTCATTGGCTTCCTGTTAATTCTAGAATAGAATTTAAAATTCTTCTTCTTACTTATACTGTTTTGAATAATCAGGTCCCATCTTATCTTAGGGACCTCATAGTACCATATCACCCCAATAGAGCGCTTCACTCTCAGACTGCAGCCTTACTTGTAGTTCCTAGGGTTTGTAAGAGTAGAATGGGAGGCAGAGCCTTCAGCTTTCAGGCTCCTCTCCTGTGGAACCAGCTCCCAATTCAGATCAGGGAGACAGACACCCTCTCTACTTTTAAGATTAGGCTTAAAACTTTCCTTTTTGCTAAAGCTTATAGTTAGGGCTGGATCAGGTGACCCTGAACCATCCCTTAGTTATGCTGCTATAGACTTAGACTGCTGGGGGGTTCCCATGATGCACTGTGTGTTTCTTTCTCTTTTTGCTCTGTATGCACCACTCTGCATTTAATCATTAGTGATTGATCTCTGCTCCCCTCCACAGCATGTCTTGTTCCTGATTCTCTCCCTCAGCCCCAACCAGTCCCAGCAGAAGACTGCCCCTCCCTGAGCCTGGTTCTGCTGGAGGTTTCTTCCTGTTAAAAGGGAGTTTTTCCTTCCCACTGTCGCCAAGTGCTTGCTCACAGGGGGTCGTTTTGACCGTTGGGGTTTTACATAATTATTGTATGGCTTTGCCTTACAATATAAAGTGCCTTGGGGCAACTGTTTGTTGTGATTTGGCGCTATATAAATAAAATTGATTTGATTTGATTAATGCATTCTTGCTTTTTACAACATTGCTAATATTATTAAATTAATAGAGGTGTTCATCATATGAAACATCCACCATTAACAACCTGACTAGTGTTAAGTAAAGACCACCATTGTACCTTTAATATAATACGCTATATTGCAAAAAATACACAGCTGGTTATATTTCTTCAAATGTTTTCTATTTTAAATGTATTGCCAATTTTTAAAGGATGTTGTTAGTCTTATTTTATTGCTATTTTGAGTATACAGTGGAACTGCTGTCATGTTCACTCTCATGGAGTAACTATTTTTTTTAAATAAAGATAAAGATCAACTTTATTTATCCCGAAGGAAATTATTTTGCCAGAGTACAGAAACAGTAAACAACAAACAAAAGTTAGTGAAATACACAATTACATAAAGTGTTAGAATTGAAACAAAGCATTCACTGAAGGTAAGAAGACTTTATTTCCCAGAATGTAAAATAGTGAATGTGTCCTTTAATATGTGACAAAAATATTCCTGTCTTGAGGAGGTGAAACAGTAACTTGCTAAGCTAGCTGACTGGCTCACTAGCTAGCGGTAACAGTAGCTGCCATTGTTAGCTGTTATCAAAGTAATCCAGTTTGAAGAAATAATGAACAAGGTTAATGTAGTGTGAAACATTTAAGTCAATGATTTAATGAGATTAAGAGTAAAGCAAACAAAACATCAGCTTTGTGTCCGTGTTTAATTTTAAACGAGATTACAACAACACAATTCCCAGTTCCAGCTTCCCAGATGGGATTCTGAGCTAAAAGCCACAAGACCAAAGGTGAAAGGTGAAAAGAACAAAGGAGGAGAGTATGCGTGTTTACAGTGAGATCCGCAGGCTGCAGACGCAACAGTCTGCAACGCAAAGAGGAGAGCCGGAGAAAAATTCACTTCTAAACGTGACGGTGAACAGAGAAAAACGACCGTCTCACAGCGAAAAAGCAGAGTGCGTTCGTGGAATACGATTCTGCTTTCACAGGACGGTTTCCTGTGAAATCCTGCAGTCAGCGTGTATTCGGCTCAGTGTGTCTGCGGCTGAGAGGTGCCATCACGCCGAGGCCCGCATTACGAGCACAGCCTGCTGAAAGAGCAGATAAGGGGGGCTTAGAAGGTTTGGCACTTAACCCTCCCCCACAGGGCCAGATATGAAACAAGATACTTCAATGTGATATATCACAAGACATTTTCAGGAAAGCAGCCTGTTTGGATGAAGTGCTCTGTAGTCTGCCTGCAGCAACCACCAGTCTTTTATCTTTATACAATAGGGCGGCACAGTCTCGTTTGAACCCTACGTGATATGGCGGGATTTGACCACTTATGGGGACAGCCGCTCCCGTTGCACAATATATACACAGCATAACTTCACACGGGAAAATGGTGTACTGGTTTTTTTTTTTTTTGGCTGCAATCACAGAAGTAGTTGCAAAAAGTGCAGGGGTTTTTTTTCCATTCCCAGTGGAGAAGGGAAGACGAGGTGAATGTGAGAGGTCGTGTCGGTAATTGTTAGCCAACGCAGCTAACCAGAGTAGCTATGTTCTCTTGCCTGTACAACCACCTTGACACATTTGAGATGGAGGTCATAAACATACCACAATACATGTCCACTTTCCACTGCATTGTCACCTTTGCATTGCATTTTCACTTTGTTTGCATGTAATTTGCCCAAAATCACAGAGAAAGCGCTGTGCTTCTGTCCCCGGAAGTACAGAAATTACATCATATGCTTCATATTTTACCCTTTTAACGCCCTTTGTAAAAGGAGACTGCACTGCCCAATTGTGCTGCTCTACAGGATGATGTTTTGGAGAATCCCTTCTGCAGAAATGTGTAAAACCCATGGAGCTGTATATAAGAACTAGAGAGCGCAGTCCCATTGCTGCACACTAAACGTGAACATCCCTTCATGAACAGCGACATGACATCTCCTAACCGGGCAAAAAATTGATGAAGTACCCAGATGTTAATGCATTTTCAGTGGAGATTCGCGACTGAACACACTCAGAAAAATGCTCGCAAAATACGTGTTAAAATGCCATTTTGACCTGGATATCGAGCCAGTAAAATTAATTTACATTATATTATGTCAGGAAAGTATTAAACTTACTCTGACACTCACACATTCCCAAATATTAGTGTTGAAAGTTACACGGATCTGCGCTGTTAAGCTACGCTGCTAGGCTGAGCTGCTGCTGTGTTCAACGCACGCGGCTCCTAAAACCATTACAATACATTTATATATGTTATATTTTTACACAGTTATCCTTTACTGACCGAGTTTCATTCATGAAATCAGTGGTTTGGGTACACATCTCTATGTGTGGGTGTGACTGTGAGCGGCACAGCACGGGTCATTATAATCTCATTATTTTAAGGTGCAAATAAAAAAATCCCCAGTCTTGTCAAACAATTTTAATCACCAACGACAAGTATTTTAACTAGACATTGGTCTAGCAGTGGAAAATATCAACTAGACATAAGTGAAGAGTTAATGGTCCGTGTCATCGGGCGACACAGGTACGGCAGGAAACATACAGCTGTTTGTCATTAAAATATCACGGACAAAGTGACAAGAAGAACTAAAACCACTTACTTATGGAAGGAAATATTGTCTCCCTTGTTCCTCTGCTTGTGGCTTAGCCAACATGCGCAGCTTTCCAGCATATTCCACCTGTTTCTTGACGAGACAAAGTGAACTTCTATGCAAGCAAATCACTAACTTGCCTGGAATTAAAATGGCGATCACGCCTCTTGTCGGCACACGGCGCAGCGCTACTGCGCTCTCTAGTTCTTATATACAGCTCCATGGTAAAACCTTATAAAACACCACAAATGCAACAGGAGCTGAGTATATAAGTGTTTGTTTTGTCCGTTAGCATGAATGAGGAAGATGTTGCAATGATGAATGCCCAAGTGCTAGCTAGAATCCCTGCTGGTTACTTAGTTTCAAGATCATCACGTGTAGAACTTAATCTCACCTGCATGTGTTTTCCTTTGCAGAGTTTATTGGACAACTGCGGCCTGCATGAGGGAATCCTTGAAGGAAAAGAGGGCGAGTACCGCCTGGAAGTCACCCAGTTTGTCCAAAGGCTGGAATACTGGCACAAGGAGCTGTTGAACACCTTGGTTACGTCCATCACAGTGGTGCCCGTCCACGGGCGTGCCGTGGCCTACCTGGGCACCGCAGAGGGACGCCACATACAGGTACAAATGTCACTGTGAATGATCATTATCACATCTTTGAATGACTCACAGGAGCTCTGACAGCTATATTTGCATTGTAAATATCAGCAGCAGGGTCCAAACAGAGCAATACCAGCCTGCAGGGTTTTACTCTGTAAGTCTTCATACAAATGTGACAGAATGTTGCTGAATGAGGATTGAAAGCTGCTGAGACACACGCTGCATCAGCTAATGCAAGATAAGATAATATTGTTAGCTAAGTTGGAACGGTCACCAGGCGACTGTTGTGCATGCGTTGTTATAGCACATGTGCTTTCTGTCGTGTTTGAGTCCAGTACAGGAGTGAGTACGACTCAGTGCAACGTCATTTATACTGTATTTTCCAGAGTATAAGTTGCACCTGCCAAAAAATGCCTCTTGAAGAGGACAAAACATACAGATGTCACACAGGAGTATAAGGAGCACCTTTTTTTCTGTATTATCAGCTCTTTAATTTGGAACTTTTCTGCATTGTTGTATTGTACTTTTATAATATTGGTGTTTATTCTTTTCCTGGTTCTCTCCCTCAGCCCCAACCAGTCCCAGCAGAAGACTGCCCCTCCCTGAGCCTGGTTCTGCTGGAGGTTTCTTCCTGTTAAAAGGGAGTTTTTCCTTCCCACTGTAGCCAAGTGCTTGCTCACAGGGGGTTGTTTTGACCGTTGGGGTTTTACATAATTATTGTATGGTCTTGCCTTACAATATAAAGCGCCTTGGGGCAACTGTTTGTTGTGATTTGGCGCTATATAAAAAAAATTGATTGATTGATTGATTCTTTTGGTCGCAAATGGTATGTCGCGCATGCAGACAGAGTGAAGCGAGTGCATCACGGCCGCTGTGCCCCTCATGCGGGTGCCTCCGCGGTCGCCTTCGCTTCTGTTCCCTGTTATATCCGCTTTTCTTCCTCATGTATTCACTGATCCACCCCGGGACATTTGTCATTTCCGCCCACCTTTGTTGCGGACACCAGCTTTTGTCTCCTCATTTCATGCGCAAATCCTCCTAAACACCAGTGGAACAGGGCCCTTAGACCAGGTTTTTGATGGCCTGTTACACAAACAGTTTTTGCTGCCACATGATGCTAGTGCACAGGAACTGCATCTGACCACTGTGCATTAATGTCCAATTATGAATTTCATGTTTAAAGACTCAAGTCAGCATGTATGCTGCTTGTTTTAATATGACAAAGGGCAGTCTCTCATGGGTGCATAAATGAGCTCAGTTCCATTTGCTATAGGCATGAATATAACTGTCAGTTGTACACTATGAATGGCTTTTGTGCTGTGCTGTGCACTACTCTGCAGCGGGCGTAAATGTGGACATCATTGTGACTGTGCAACCACATTATATCTCATTGTGTGCATCACAACCAATTTGCATGTGTAGTTATGCTCAACCAGCACCTTTGCATGCATGCAGAGCGTACAGTGGCGAGTGTTGCATTGGTGCATCAGTCGGTGCAGGTCTGAAACTGATGAATGGAATGATGCACACACAGTGAAAACTGAATTACCTCACATGTTATTGAAACACAAGAATAAAAAAGAGGGAGAAGCGTGGAAAAAGCGCCGACAGCTGCACGGAAAGGAAGGGAGGGGTCTCAGAGATGGCAGTGGGGGGGGGGGCTTCCAAGCTTAACAGTACATTAATGGTGAACGGAGGATTTTGCTGACACATTCCCTCGTAAGGCATGCTGAACTCGCTGAACGTCCAGTGCAGCTGTCGCTCTGTTTCTTTACCACCCTGCCAGCCTTTATTTTATTTTATTTATTTTTTTGGTTGGTTTGGTTGGTGAAGTTAGTTGAAGTTTTGTTGCTGGAAAGTCTGAGGAGGAGAGCAGCTGTCTTGAGAGATTTGTGATAGAATGCAGTGAACTCTATTTATTCAACCTTTAACAACCACTATTCTTCAGTAAAAGTTGATAACAGCTTCACTGAGGCTGATAACTTTATCTTAATTGCAGCAGTAGTGCACAAAGTGAAAGATTCTATGGTGCAGATTTGAGCTGAGTGTAATTTGGCTGAACTGAAATGATAAAGGGCGAAAAGAGAGACGTGTCGACAGAGTGGCTGCAGTGGAGACAAAACAGGAAAGGTGGCAAAAAAAGATCACTGCAGGACTTAAAGAAATATGAAACTGGGTGAGAAATGAAATGCAAGAGAAGAATAATACAAAGAAACTATGAATCCACTAAAAAATTAATAGTTGATTTTTTTTTAATAAGGAGGAGAAGCTTGGCTACAATCTGCAGTTGTTGCAATGTTAGATTCTGCAGCAAGACTACAAAAAAGGAGAGCTAGTAATTTAATTATTCATTTATTTAAAAAAGACAGAACTACACTTTTTTTAAACATTGAAAATTGGTGCATTTTGGGTCAAAATTTTATCCGTAAGTTTTTACTCAAATCCCAGCCTGACCAGAAAATCACTAAGGGTCCTTGAGCAAGGTTCTTAATCCACTAGTTGCTCCTGGTGTGTAGTGAGCACCTTGCATGGCAGTACCCTGACATCGGTGTGTGAATGGGTGAATGTCAGGCATAATTGTAAAGCGCTTTGAGCGTCTGATGCAGATGGAAAAGTGCTATAGAAATGCAGTCCATTTATTCACTTTTTCCTCACTAACATTCGTGCAATTTTACACCTGTGTGGCCTCTGAAACAGATGCACTGATCAGTGATGTAGTGCAGTCTTGGCAGGTGAGTATAATGTTACTTCATTCCCCTCCTCCCTTTTATTTTTTTGTAATATTTCGTACACTTTTTACAAAAAATGCAGTAATTCTGTGGAAAGAGTGAGTGCATGTTGCACATTTTTCTTTAAAGAGCCCGATCTTTGACATGGTACAAAGAAGTGCACACTGCAGCATGTATTATTGCAAGTTTCCACCCACCAAGCAGAATTACGCTCATATTTGCACCCATAAGTGGGTGTATCTAAATTGAGATGTGCTTGAGCACTGTGCAGGTGCATTAATATCAATGGTCACCAGAACGTGTCTGCACTTTAAAAAAAAGAAAAATCTTGCATAAAGTCCAGGACGAGTCCCCTGCCAGGATTTCCTTCTGAAACAGAAACTCAGAAATTGGCGTGAGCACAAAAATATCCAGATGTATCAAAGTGTGCTTACACATAGATCCAAGCACATTCTGTTTCTACATCTCTCTGAATGTGGAATTGAGCGCACATACACACACACACCAACCTACTTCCTGTCCACGCCCCTATTTAAATATGCAAATGTATTTAAATAGAACCTGGGGATTCCCCTCTCTGTCTGGAATTATCACAGTAAGAAAAGGAATTTAACAAAGTGTGAGCTACAGATGAAGTGGAGTAAAAGTAAGACCCTTCGGCTGCTCCCTTGTTTTGCACTTGAGATCGCCACAGCAAATCCGAGGTAGATCTGCTTGTTGAATTGGCATACGTTTTATGCCAGATGCCCTTCCTGATGCAAGTCCACATTACATGGAGAAATGGTGCAGGGGAGGGGTTTGAACTGGGAACCTTCCGCACTGAACCACTTGGTCACCATCCCTAAATAAGTGGAATAAATTAAGTAAATAAAGCAATTGAAGTTGAGATATGCAGGGATATTTTATTTGGTACCCTGTCAACCTGAATAAACATGAAGCAGAAGCAGTGCACACACAAAGAGAATGATGCACCACAGCTGACAGTGTGTGCCTTCACAACTATACATGTGTTTATTGACAAATACCGAACACAAGGAGACAATTGAGGGCTTGTTAAGAAGCTCTAGTTTCACCATCAACAAACAACAAAACATAATAATAACTATATTTGAATATACACATACTCCAAATGTGCCCATGCTGGTTTCACTTGGAATAATTATACCAATAAACTATTTACTCTAGTTGCTGATGACGGTGTGCAGAGGGTGACTGGCATCATTCATAATGTCCAGCAGTTTGTCCAGTGTTCTCTTCTCTGTCACCATCACCAAAGAATCCAGCTTCATACCAACCATGGAGCCAGCCCACCTGAATGTGTCCCAAAGTCAATGACCAGCAACTTTGTCTTTGAGGTGTTGAGCTGTAGATGGTTTGTGTGGCACCAGGCAGCAAAGTCCTTCACTAGGATCCTGTACTCCTCCTCTCTGTCATCCCTGATGTATGCAACAATGGCTGTGTCATCTGCAAACGGATGTGACACAGCTCAGAGTTGTAGCAGAATTCAGAGGTGTACAGGATGAAGAGAAGAGGAGCCAGCACCATGCCCTGGGGTGCTCCAGTGCTGCTCCAGTGCTGCTCCAGTGCTGCTGATGACAGTGCCCACACCAAAGCAAACCATAATGACAGCTATTGCCAAGTCCCCAAAGATATGCTTTAATAAACCCCAAAACAATTTTTGCTTGTTAGCTTAGCTTATCCTGTTAGCTTAGCTTGTTTGGAACTGTGTCTCACCCACACTCCGCCTCTTTTCCTGTTTATGGGCTGGCTGTGACATAGGCAGAGTAACTGCTGCCAGCATGGTAACACCCAGAACAGCAGTTTTTGTGCTTCATAATGGCTATTCCGGGTCACTATTGAAAACTGTGGGCAACGTCATGCAGGGTTTGTCCAGTAATATATACAGTCTATGTTTTTTGGTGGGGATAAATCCACTGTTTTTCATGGTGAGAAGGAACAAGAACTGAATATGGTGGGAAAAAAGGAGTGTTGTTTTCTGGCTCAGGAAGCATTTCCCTCAGCTTCAGTTGGACCTCTGTGGGAATAACACAGTTGCAGTGTTTATAAGCCAAACTTCCCCCCCATCTCCTTAATACAATAAGCTGTAATTTACACCGCTATTACGTCCAGAGAGAGGCCTGTTGTATGGCTTTGTCCCCGGAGGAAAGCCACCCATTATACTCACGCTGACAGCGCTAACGTTGATCATGAGGCTCAAACAGTGGGAGGAATGACACTGGAAAACAAGACTAACCAACAAAATCACTTCTTACAGTCACAGGCTGGAGCATTTTAGGATGCTTGCATTCTTTTGTGCAGACACAGAACTGTATATGTTCGAGGAGTCACACATTCCAACAGTGCGGTCACCTCTGTGGGAGCCACACAGACACATGTGCTGTTCCAGCCGCTTTAGGGGCGACTCAAGCCCAGGAGGTTGCACTGGTGCCACATCCACCACACTATGAGGCCGTCTTGGGTCCTGGATAACAACTGCCCAGGCAGTCAACACGTCCATCCCCAGGTAACCATCTGTCTGCCACAGCCAGGTGAAACGTGGGTGTGACCTTACGAAAACTCGAGGGGGAAATAAAATCTCAGCTGATACTCAGTACTGGTTGGGCACCACTAAGATTTAAGTTTCAAAAGATTAAAGTTTTAAGGCTTCAGAGATATGAAGTTGACACTTTGAAGTCAAAGCAGTGGGATGACTGGACTCAGCTGAAGGAGGACAGAAACAGTTCTGACTCGCTGTGATGAATGAACGGAACACAAGACAGAAAAGTACTGCAGTTAGTTCTTCATCAGGTTCTGGATGAGCGCCTGAATGCTTTTGCACTGTGACTGAAAGTTGTGCCTTGCTTCAGGATGTTGTGCACAGTCACTGTGAAACAGTGTATGGAGTCCCGGGCACACAGAGGGTCCATCACAGCACCAACTGAAATCCTCACTTTGTTTGATTTGTGCTTTAACATGTGATGGATTTTGCTGAGAGCACAACAAAACGGTGCTTCACTGCGGGAGGATCTTAACATTCCAGTTGTACCCTGAAATTGAAAGTGTGCACATGTGTGTGTACGAGGGGAGAAAGGTCTAATTGAAGGGCTACAACGGCACTGCCCCTTAGAGACCATGTTCTCTTCTGCTTGTGTTCAAACCTGTAATTGTAACATGACCACACATGACAAAAGGTGTTCCAGGTGTGTTTGTGGGGGAACTTTGTCAACGTGTGAAGATGTTTGCATGCAAATAGGGGTGTGCAGTATGGACAAAAAATAATATCTCTATATTTTTTCTGACTTTGACGATAATGACAATTAGACAATCTTCTTCAAAACTGTGTTTGTAAAAGTCTTAGCCAGAGCATCCAATAAGAACAGTCGTTCACAGGATACGGCAACAGAGCAAATAAAAACCACAGAGTGAGATCAGTATCCAGGGTCTGCCAGGGGTTAGGCAGCAGAATTTTACAACACAGAATGAGTTCAGCAATCAAAGATTCTCACAACACAGAATTCAAATGGCAGGTGAAAGACAGGACTCTGAGATGGCAAGAAGGGTTTATATACATGGAGTCAGAAACATTGTAACCAGAGCGCAGAATGAGCAGGTGAGAAACAGGAGTCCAGAATGACAGCAAAATGCCCCGTGAGGGAATTTTGTCTTTGGGAGTCTGGTTTCCTTTCAAACGTGTCTGTTGTGGCGTCACAGCACTAATAGTCTTTGACACTGAGCTGTTTTCAGCCCTGATGATGCAGACATATTGTTGAATATTTCAGATTCTCTGATTTGACTTTGAGTTTCAGCGTAAAAGCTTTGCAGCAATGAAAACAGGGTTCACAATCACTGAGCTTTAATCTTGACCATTGACCTTTGAGCCCGATGGCTGACCCTTAATTCTGATCACTAATCTTTGATCCTGTTCTCTGATTCGGTTTAGTCCTGATCACTCATTACTGATCCTGAACTTTGATCTATAAACCTCACTCAAGAAGTCTTGATTTGTGGTTTATCTGTCTTTCTGTTTGCGTGGCAGCAAGATGTTTTTGATCCTGTTTCCTGTTACTATGAGTGTTGTTATCAGGATCACAATCCAAAATCAAAGACAGGATCAGGATCAAAGGAATCAAGATTAAAGGCAAGATCCACCCTTTAATCCAGATAACTTCCAAAATTGAATTTGATCTTCCTTGATTCAAACAAACAAACTGCAAAGACAGCATGACCTCCTGGAGGTAATGACACATTCTGCACATCACATTTACAGACTCGTGTAATGCGGTGCCGTTGAAAAGCACATACACTTAGACTTTTACCAAAAAAGGATCTTAGGGAAAAGGGTTTTATTTCTTTCTCACGTGTCTTATGGCAAACATGAGCCTGTGTTTCATGTCTTCATTTTTTTTCTTACATCTAGGTGGTATTTTCTCGAAGCGCCTTCCCTCATGTCAACATCCGCCTGGACCCGAGGCCCATCTCTCCCAGCGTGGCGCTGCTTGATGCTCACAGTCCTCAAGGAGCCCTGCTACTGGCTACAGGAAACAAGGTCAGTTTCAAACCACAACCACAAACAAAGTTTCAGATTTTGTTTTTCATCGCACCTGAACATACAGATAAAATAAAAAATTAAAGATAGAGAACAGAGAGCTGTGTCCTGGAGTCAGTTCTGACAAATGTTGTGCATTCATTAGTACATTAGTGCAGATACACATTAGAGTCTGACTGAATCTGATGACCTGAAAACAACTGTGGAGGATGTTTGAACAAATGTGTTGTAGCCCGGATCAAGATGAGTGAATCAGGCTTGATTGGTCAATAAACAAGTCCTTTGACTTTTAACATCTGCGATTGTGAAAAATGACAAATGTCTTGTACAGTAGTGTTAAAGAAAGTCATCACTACATCCAGACAACCTGATTTGTAATACTTAATTTTAACTGTTCATGACATTTTTTGGCCATGTCCAGAGAAGGCGATGGCATAATAATTTTAAAATGATTTAATACAGCAAAGTAAGCATTTCTTTAAGGGGCCCGTCACACATAGTACAAATAAATACAAATCAGCGTGAATCACGGTGGAACAGCCCGTATGAGCGAACCACGAAAACATTGAGCCGATGGGCAGACATGAACGATCCCGCTGTGACAGTGTCGTCCAAGCGATGGTGTCATGCGAGCAGGAACACTGTATGAGCAGCTGTGACGTGTTGCACCATATTGCGCCACTGATGTGGAGAACTGTAAAATAAAAACCATTTGTATAATTAGTGAATATCACTGGGATGATATAAATAATAAAAGGGGATGCAATACAGAACCCTGCAGGTAAATAACCCTGGTTAATTAAAAAATAAATGCCACTCACGGGATTCGAACCTGCAGTTTGCAAAAGCTCTGATTACCATACCAAAACTTTACCACTGCGCTACAATCAATGTCTTACAACAGGAGCATGAAATGGCTAAAATGAACAAGCAGATAAATGTATTTTTTAAATAATAAATAAACTGATGGTCCGTTTCTCCAGCCTGTTGCAAAAGCGATATATGTTTTTATGTATTACCACGCGATGACAGCAAGCACACACACACGTGTGTCCGTCAAAACACGATACGTGTTCTGCAGCTGTGACGTCCAGAACCAGATAAGTGTCAACAGTGCACAGACCAAGGTGTCACTCTGTGATGAGATGATCAGATGAGAGGCGCCTCTCCTGTGGGGCATGCAAACCACATGCGTGGCATGTGTTGAGAGGGAGCATGTGAAACACACGTACACGTGTTGTTTGGGGGGAAGCGACACTCTGGCACGCCACATGCATACTTGGCAACTCCACACTCATAGGAGCACTTAGACAAATTTCACCGCAAGCTCGACAGCGATTGTCTGCTGACTGTTTTCATGTTAATACCACGAATGGCCACACATTTTCTAAGTTACGTAGATGTTTGTGTGTGTCACCTGGAATTTGGCTGACACCTGCCGCAAGAGGGATCAAATGGGCTCTCACAGCGCACACTCTGTCTGTCTGTCTGTGTGCACGAATGCTTGTAGCAACAGGTGTACGAGATGTTGGAGGCAGCTATGATTTTGCATACGATTCCTGCTTCATGCGCAATTCATGTGCAATTCGACCACATTCATACTATATGTGAAGGGGTCCTTAGAATCTGTTGTCAGAAGACTTTGTGAAGTATTGAGGACGGCTCTGGAATAAATATCATCACGTAAAGGCAACAAAATAAAAAAATAATGAATCCAGTTTTATTGAACTTGGTAAAAATGGTCTTACCTGGGAAAGTAACAAATACATTTTTGGAGCTTGTAAAAGAGTATTCTTCTAGTTACATCCTGGTTCCACATCAGACAAGTCCTGCAGAGTTTATCATCTACAACCCCTGGCAAAAAATTATGGAATCACCGGCCTCGGAGGATGTTCATTCAGTTGTTTAATTTTGTAGAAAAAAAGCAGATCACAGACATGACACAAAACTAAAGTCATTTCAAATGGCAACTTCCTGGCTTTAAGAAACACTATAAGAAATCAAGAAAAAAAGATTGTGGCAGTCAGTAACGGTTACTTTTTTAGACCAAGCAGAGGAAAAAAATATGGAATCACTCAATTCTGAGGAAAAAATTATGGAATCACCCTGTAAATTTTCATCCCCAAAACTAACACCTGCATCAAATCAGATCTGCTCGTTAGTCTGCATCTAAAAAGGAGTGAACACACCTTGGAGAGCTGTTGCACCAAGTGGACTGACATGAATCATGGCTCCAACACGAGAGATGTCAATTGAAACAAAGGAGAGGATTATCAAACTCTTAAAAGAGAGTAAATCATCACGCAATGTTGCAAAAGATGTTGGTTGTTCACAGTCAGCTGTGTCTAAACTCTGGACCAAATACAAACAACATGGGAAGGTTGTTAAAGGCAAACATACTGGTAGACCAAGGAAGACATCAAAGCGTCAAGACAGAAAACTTAAAGCAATATGCCTCAAAAATCGAAAAATGTACAACAAAACAAATGAGGAACGAATGGGAGGAAACTGGAGTCAACGTCTGTGACCGAACTGTAAGAAACCGCCTAAAGGAAATGGGATTTACATACAGAAAAGCTAAACGAAAGGCATCATTAACACCTAAACAGAAAAAAACAAGGTTACAATGGGCTAAGGAAAAGCAATTGTGGACTGTGGATGACTGGATGAAAGTCATATTCAGTGATGAATCTCGAACCTGCATTGGGCAAGGTGATGATGCTGGAACTTTTGTTTGGTGCCGTTCCAATGAGATTTATAAAGATGACTGAAGAGAACATGTAAATTTCCACAGTCATTGATGATATGGGGCTGCATGTCAGGTAAAGGCACTGGGGAGATGGCTGTCATTACATCATCAATAAATGCACAAGTTTATGTTGATATTTTGGACAATTGAAAGGATGTTTGTGGATGATGAAATCATTTTTCAAGATGATAGTGCATCTTGCCATAGAGCAAAAACTGCAAAAACATTCCTTGCAAAAAGACACATAGGGTCAATGTCATGGCATAGGGTCAATGTCATGGCATAGGGTCAATGTCAATGAGCAGATCTGATTTGATGCAGGTGTTAATTTGGGGGATGAAAATTTACAGGGTGATTCCATAATTTTTTTCCTCAGAATTGAGTGATTCCATATTTTTTTCCTCTGCTTGGTCTAAAAAAGTAACCGTTACTGACTGCCACAATCTTTTTTTCTTGATTTCTTATAGTGTTTCTTAAAGCCAGAAAGTTGCCATTTGAAATGACTTTAGTTTTGTGTCATGTCTGTGATCTGCTTTTTTTCTACAAAATTAAACAACTGAATGAACATCCTCCGAGGCCGGTGATTCCATAATTTTTGCCAGGGGATGTAGTGTCACCAAACAGTTGGTTATATTTCTTTTTGTTGCCCAGTTCTGTATTAGTCATCATTCTTTAAACAAGCAAAATGTATTAAAGTAATTTTTTAGTGTCAGTTTGTTACTTTTCTGAAATGTTTTTTGTCTCCACACTCCACTGACTTTCTTACATTTCAGGAAGTGTGTAAATATAAACTGGGTTATGCTTTTTGCCCTCTTAGATCACCAAAGTGCCTCTGATTGGCCCTGGCTGTGATCAGCTGACCACCTGCACTTTATGTTTGCTGTCGTCGAGGGTGACGGAGTGTGGTTGGTGTGACGGACGCTGCACCAGAGCCAATCAGTGTCTCACGTCATCTGTCTGGATACAGGACTATTGTACTCCAGTCATCACGAAGGTAACCACAGCGCACAGACTGGCCGCTGCTCTGCTACATTAAAAATGTAAAACATTGTATAAAGAGCCTCACGTGCATCTACATACTTACAACCATAACCAGGAAATGCTGGGATGGTATGATAAATGCAAATTTAAAAAAATAAATAAATAGCAGTTATTCATACATTAACTTTGACTTCTAGTTCATTGCAGACAGTACGAACGATGTAGTGTAACGGATCATAGTTGATCCATGGTCCATACGGACCACCCCCTGTGACTCATGGCACATAACAGAACTGTGGATTAAGCTTTCATACGTGTGATTTTGTATCATGGTGACTTTTTTTTTTTTTTTTTACCTTTGTTTAGCCTGGTTAGTCCCATTGAGATCAAGATCTCTTTAAAGAAGGAGAGGAAGAAGTAAAATTAAAGAAGTCATTAATTTTGTTGAAGTTGCAGTAAAATCAGTGTCTGAGTGGAATAAATGCAGCTCCACCCTCACATAACCTGTTAAAAAACGCACATGGCCTAGCAGAGAGACTGCAGCTATGCACTCATGCAGACTGTTACAGCCTCATGCTCAGCTAAAGACAGCACGATCAGCGCACTCCAATCACAGAAAGAATCTCTTAAACATTAATGGAGTTGAGGACAAAGTACCCATCGTCTCTTCTCTGTATGGTCTTGAGCTCACTGAACCGAGCACCGTGCTTGAAGCGGGAGAGCAGCCAAGGCGGCTGGAAGTTACCAGAAAGTAATGAACTTTCCTGACATTTTCCAAGCATCTGCTTGGGAGGACCACTGACCTGAATGAATTGGGATCAGTGGGATCCAAATTGCGACCGTATAACCAGCATGAACGTCCGCAAATCATCAGACACAACAGAGTTATTCCCTAAGTAACCCAACTTTTGCTGGAATATGTTGCAGGCCTGAAATGCAGGAACAGATGTATATTCACTTATTTACATTTAAATTGAAGTTTCCATATTGTGACAACTTTTCCTGATTTGGTGTTGAACACTGCTGTCCAACCATTTTAGACACATGCTGTGTGTCATCCTTTAATTCCTGTCACGATGTCAGGTGTCCCCCAAATCTGGACCGATACGAGGCTCGACAGTGGTGACCATTTGTGGGCGTAACTTTGGCTTTGACAAGGTGGACAGCTTCAAGGTTTCACAGATTTCAGTGGAAGTGGGAGGAGCTACATGCAAACTGTCCAAACAAGACCACGTCAACAGGTGTGTGTGTGTGTGTGTGTGTGTGTGTGTGTGTGTGTGTGTGTGTGTGTGTGTGTGTGTGTGTGTGTGTGTGTGTGTGTGTGTGTGTGTGTGTGTGTGTGTGTGTGTACATGTGTTTCACCTTAAAATGCATGCAATGGACTCATTTCAATTTAAGATCTAAACTACAACCCCTGGCAAAAATTATGGAATCACTGGCCTCGGAGGATGTTCATTCAGTTGTTTAATTTTGTAGAAAAAAAGCAGATCACAGACATGACACAAAACTAAAGTCATTTCAAATGGCAACTTTCTGGCTTAAAGAAACACTATAAGAAATCAAGAAAAAAAGATTGTGGCAGTCAATAACGGTTACTTTCTTAGACCAAGCAGAGGGAAAAAAATATGGACTCACTCAATTCTGAAGAATAAATTATGGAATCACCCTGTAAATGTTCATCCCCAAAACTAACACCTGCATCAAATCAGATCTGCTCGTTAGTCTGCATCTAAAAAGGAGTGATCACACCTTGGAGAGCTGTTGCACCAAGTGGACCGACATGAATCATGGCTCCAACACGAGAGATGTCAATTGAAACAAAGGAGAGGATTATCAAACTCTTAAAAGAGGGTAAATCATCATGCAATGTTGCAAAAGATGTTGGTTGTTCACAGTCAGCTGTGTCTAAACTCTGGACCAAATACAAACAACATGGGAAAGTTGTTAAAGGCAAAAGGCAAACATACTGGTAGACCAAGGAAGACATCAAAGCATCAAGACAGAAAACTTAAAGCAATATGTCTCAAAAATCAAAAATGCACAACAAAACAAATGAGGAACGAATGGGAGGAAACTGGAGTCAACGTCTGTGACCGAACTGTAAGAAACCGCCTAAAGGAAATGGGATTTACATACAGAAAAGCTAAACGAAAGCCATCATTAGCACCTAAACAGAAAAAAATCCATCCATCCATCCATTTTCTTCTGCTTTATCCGGAGTCGGGTCGCGGGGGCAGCAGCTCAAGCAAAGCCGCCCAGAGCTCCCAATCCACACACACCTCCTCCAGCTCCTCCGGGGAAACCCCAAGGTGTTCCCAAGCCAGCTGAGAGATGTAGTCCCTCCAGCGTGTCCTGGGTCTTCCCCGGGGCCTCCTCCCACTGGGACGTGCCCGGAACACCTCTCCAGCGAGGTGTCCAGGGGGCATCCGGAAAAGATGCCCGAGCCACCTCAACTGACTCCTTTCGATGTGGAGGAGCAGCGGCTCGACTCCGAGCTCCTCCCGAGTGACCGAGCTCCTCACCCTATCTCTAAGGGAGCGCTCAGCCACCCTGCAGAGGAAACTCATCTCGGCCGCTTGTACTCGCGATATCGTTCTTTCGGTCATGAGCCAAATCGCATGACCATAGGTGAGGATCGGAACGTAGATCGATCGGTAAATCAAGAGCTTTGCCCCCCTACTCAGCTCTCTCTTCACCACGACGGTCCGATACAGCGACCGCATCACTGCAGATGCTGCACTGATCCGTCTATCGATCTCACGCTCCATCCGTCCCTCACTCGTGAACAAGACCCCAAGATACTTAAACTCCTCCAGCCGACTGCTCTGCACGTCAGGATGTAAATAATAAAAAATGCAGGATGTCTCATTTTGGGAGGAAAAAATGGTTTTGGTCAATTGTAGTTCTATTGTTTGTATTATAACGTTTGGAAAGAGGTGTCATTTGATTGCAAAACGGCGATTCGCTCTGAAGTTATTAATTCTGACCAAAATCTGCACAGCTCTTTGGAGCACTTATTCCCACAAAACAGAGGATATTATTATTATTATTATTATTATTATTATTATTATTATTATTATTATTATTATTATTATTATTATTATTATTATTATTATTTCCATTACCTGATAGACAAATTCAGTTTATGCACCGGCTGGTGCTCACACCAAAGAACCATCGCATAATACTCACAGTGTGGAACGGAGGACGATTCTCGTTTTTGCCCACAACAAGACAAGAGTTAGTGACTTTAATCCACACAAAGGTGACTCACGATTGACATCTTTAAATGGTTTTGAGAGGGGTTAATGAAGAAATTGCGGACTTGTTGCTTCTGAAAACCAGTGAAGCAAAGAACCAGTGAGCGCTGCTTCGTTGCTTCAAGCTTCAAGCAGACCCGCTGCAGTCTGCAATCAACATAGAGAAATAATCATTTTCTTGATAAACACCCTCAAAAACAACAGCTGCTCAGGTGTCCTGAACTGAAGGACCGATAAGGGAATTGTTAAGCAAAAAGTGTATTGATGTCATCATGTTTGTTGTGGTAGAAATGTGCTTTCTGTCTTCCGTCCGGGGTGCATTCAGTGTGTCTCGGAAAAATCATTGCAAGCAGGCAGCGAGTGATGCAACACGATTTCACCCGTCAATTGAATCGATGCACACTGAATGAATCAATGCACTCGCATCGTGCATGTTTGTATCTAGATACCGATTCGTATTATATCGATTAATCACCACATGCCTAGTTGGGTTGTAGAAACCAGTGCCTATTATGGTGAAGAAAGACTGACTGACCTTGATTTCAGGGATCCTTGGATACTGCTGGAGACTTTTTGTAACACTGATGGTTATGTCAGGAGACTGAGAGGAGGAGTATGAGGGCATTTTGAAGGAATATCAGCTATGATATTTGAAGGAATATCATCTATGATATTTCTTTTCCACGTGGCACATTTCTCTGGGTATGAGCCAGCAGACAGGTCCGTCAGTGTTGAAGGGGTTAGAGAAGGCCAAGAGAATGCTGACGTTTCACCTGCCTGTGGCAGATTGATGGCTAATTTCAACAGACTGGGACAGACTGATTGTCTGCTGGGGTACTTGCTATCCAGGACCCAAGGCTCTGTAGTATGGTGGCTGCAGAAACACATGGCACCAGCACATGCTATATGACCAGACATACTCTACGCACACAGTGATGACTCAATATTCCAAGAAAAGTGAAAGAAAGAAGTCACTTGTTTGTCAAACTTCAGTTCCTGCAGGAAAGAGTTGGGATTGCAGGTTGCTGTAAAGAAGTGGTTCTTATATCAGCTCAGGTGCCTGTTAGTCTTTGAGTGATTGCACACCTGAATGACCTAATCAGCTTCTGGCAAAGCAGAGAGATGGAAAATGTGTATTGTAGGTGGTCCTTGAAGACCGGTTTGAAAACCACTACTGTCTTGGCACGGACAGATGACCCCAACACAGACAACAGCAGTGACAGTCAGTAAAACCTGGTTTTGTTGCAGCTGTTCCAGCAGCCAGAGTCAAAGCGCTCACACGCACTCCACAGATTTGCCCGTCTTGACAGTGGCAGATGATAAGCTTGGTAGCTTACTCAGTCAGGGTCTAGAACATGGGAGATCACTCAAAAGAAGCTCAGTTCATCCTGAAACAAAAGGTCAGCACGTGATCACAAAGACTTTTTAAAGAGGAGAGGCACCACTATGCTGCTCTTTTAAAATGAATAAAAGACATTTCACCAGAACGATCACAAACTATTCACGCTTAAGGTATTGGTGTCGCTGTGGGGTTTGTATTTGCTTTGGTTTTGTTGTTGTTGCTTGGAAATTCTCATAAATTTTATTCTCACTGTCATAAGCCTTAAATTTTACTGAAGTGAACCTGCAGGTGTCCTGCACACAACCGAAGCGTGCAGCAGCTCTGAAGTGCTGTGTGTTTATGAGATGAAGGCGGCCGTGTGTTTTCAGAGTCGTCATTGTGCTCCTGCAGGCTGCTACGCTCAGCACATGACTCCCCTAACTGAACAATTGCTGGGAAAACTTGGTGCGTTGTGACTTCCCACTCTGCTGGAAACATGTCCAATTCAAAACAACTCTCACTGCAAAAAAACCTTATTGTAAAAAAAAAACAACTAACAAAACAACACTTAGCCAGTCCAGATGAAGATGGCCTCTGTGTGCATTCCTGCAGTGTAGATGATGATTGAATTACTTTTGGCTAAATACTGGCTCTGGTGGGGTACAATTCCTGATTTGTGTTGCTTTCTTTAGTTGGACTGAGCTGCAGTGTTCCCCTGTGTCTACTGGGAACTTCACGCCATCAGGAAGCATAGTGAAGGTCACCAGTGGAAACAAGGTGGCCAAGAAGGAGGCTTTCAGCTTTAAGGTAAGACTTCTGACTTAAAAAAATGTTTTAGTCTGGTCTTACTTTCACAGTCTATTTCTTACACTAAAACAATTAGACTGGAATTGTGATTTTTTTTTTAGAAACATGCAGGAAAATATAACAAATTTTACTATAGTGTCAGGCATGTCAAGCAAATATTATGTGGTCTTTTAAACAATCAAGTTCACTACCAATAAACTATCTGAAGCCATTTCTATCAATTTTTCTCTTACGTTAGCATACAAACAAAAATTTAACCTTAATGTTTTTTTCCCATCCATGGGCCTAATGTACAGCCATGCCATGTACTGGAGTATTACTGGAGCAGATATGCTCGATATTTGAGGGAATCGTGACTTTGACGATAAAAGCATGACATTTGGCGCACATTTAGAGCATACCAAACAGATCATTTTTGGCTATAGGGGCATCACAGAGGTGGCCATTTTCCAAGATGGCTACCACGGGTTGTTGTTTTATCAATTGTTCATGACTCTAGACTATCAAGACTCTTGATTTTGGTGGCTAATCCTACATATTCAAGGATGAGGAATACAGTAGCACTATTTTAAACATGCTGCCACCTATGTAACAACATACGGTTAGCATTCAGGTAATTAAATAAGTGTAAAACCATTAAAATATGTAATATCGGTGATATTGTACATGTTTTCTTGACATCCTCCCAACGCTACTAAATATGTTATGGGAACATTACAAAAAACATTAGGATAACCCTAGGAGAACATGATACCCAGGTAACAAAAGAATGTTCCCAGAACGTTATGAAAAACGTTTTTAGAACGTTCCCATGGATGGTTTTGTTGACGTCCTCCCAACTTTAGTAAATACATTATGGGAAAATTACAAGAAATATTAGGATAACCCTAGGAGAACGTGATACGTATGTTCTTGCAAGGTTATGGACATTCCTGTGTGGATGCTCTTGAACGTCAAGAGCACACGGTGGGACTCCTATATCGTGTTACAAATAGTTTTTGCTTCCGTGTGTGGTATAAACAATCCAATGTCAGTATCCTAGTCATGTGCTCAAAGAGGTTACCAGTTGATAAAGTCCAAGGCCACTACGTGAAAGATGGTACATAATATTGGGGACTGATGTTAAGAAAATAAATAATTGGTAGTTCCAGAAATATTTGTGTGGGGCAGGAGATGTCACACAACACTAAATGTTATTTACTCCACATCCATTATTACCACCAGAATTATTTTTTCTACACCTAAGTGTACTGTAACCATTTGTTTGCAGTGTACCCCAATTAAAGAAAAAAATAGCTCCATCCATTTTTTTAAGTATTTCAAATCTCTTGCCTCTGGAAGTGCCCTCAAATATTTCTGGAACTGTGCTTAAATAAAGCAAGCAAGACACTTGTACCCAATTAATTTTTAATATCTAGGATGTGTACATCCACTCTTTCCAAAGCTCCATCAACCAACGTTGTTTATACACATCCAACATCATCAATTCCCATCTCCACTCCTCCAGAGTTCTGCATGTGCACTACACAGTTTAAGGTTTAACTTTGCTAACCGAGCCCATCTGCAGCACCTCCATTTGCACGCTGTGAAATGACCGAGCGCGAAGCAGCTTTATCCTATAAAGAGAAATAATACATTTAGAAACATTTTGCAATTCAGTCCCAGGAATTCAAAACACAAGTATATGAGGCACATTGTCTTCACCTTTCATACACTTAATTCTAAACCTGTATGGCCCAGATACAACAGCTAGGTTGCATCCATTTCAGTTACATAAGAGTCTTGTGCAAGCCACTTATAAAGCAGATGGTGGACACGGCCGACTGGAAACTGCAATCCAGCATGGGAGGAGCAAGTCTTTGCGTTGGCTCTGGCTTTGGCCCTGTTTTGCTTCTTCCGCTGATGATTTCATTCTTATCCTTCACTGTGAAAGCACAGACAAAAAAAATAAAATAAAAGGACTGCTGACATGAGTTTTGTATTGACAGGAGCCGAACTTTACGAGAAAGCATCAACAGTTATGATAAATCTGACTTCAGAAATTGAATCTACGTATCTGAAGTGACCTAAGCACAAGTTTTCACGTCTTAAATGTAAATAACAGCAGAGAAGTCGGCCAGAGAACTGACAGTGGTTACAAGCTCAGAGCATGCATTTTCCACTGACAGCTGCAGGGCTTCAACCTTTCAAGATGGGCGGCTCAGCGCTTCAGGTCATGTGACCAAATTACCTCTCTATTATGGGATGTCTATGGTCCAGACTGCTTCGAGTTTACTAGTTGTAATTACCAATATAAACGGCGTTCCAAGCCGTTTTTACTAGTTGCAAGTCATAAATTTACCAGTTACCAGTTGCCTGGAACGCACCATAAGGGGTAAAATATGATGCATATGACATCATTTCTCTACTTCTGGAGTACAAACCACGACATTTACAATGGATTTTTTTGGCAAATAAATTACACGCACACAAAGTGAACATGCAAAGAAGTGCAAGTGGACATGTGTTGCAGTTTGTTTATGATCCGGAGCACAAACGTGTCAAGGCAGTTTTGCAGGTGAGAGAACGGAACTACTCTGGTTAGCTGTGTAACACTTACCAACACGACGTCTCCCACCACTTTTCTTCTCCACCGGGAACCGGAACAAATACTGCTTCGGTGATTGCATCTGCAAAACAAAACCATACACAATTTATCCGTGTGAAGTTATGCTGTGTATAAGCCATCTCACAGTTACGAGTGCGCATACGTGGGAGAGCCTATAGCACTTCCAGGTTAATGGTCACATACCCAAAACACTGGCTGTGATCTCAATTTTTGTGACTAATCTGTATGTACATTTGTATGCTTTCAGCTGACCTTGACTGGCCCTGATACAGCTAACTGTACTCTTCCATGTGACTGTGCTGGCAGCTGAAGTACCTTCCTGGTGGTTTCAGCTGATGCATTGATTGGTGGTGCTAGAGCTAGTACATACTGTTCTTTAAGTAGAATAGTAAATTGTGAGTAGGGTTGCCAACTTTCAGAAATGAAAAATAAAGGACATCCACCACGGCTCCTCAGGGCCACTACCACCAGCCAAGGAGTGGTATATGTCATTTTGAACTCTTCCCACTCACATCTGAACATTTGCAAATATTTTTGCTTCTTTGGATGTAGTGGAATTTCCTCGCTACAGGACCCAACATGAGGTACAGAGATGACATTGGCAGCCCTTAATATTTCCTGTGTTTTAGTTTGTTCATTATTCAGTTTTGGTGAGTATGTGTGGGACGTTTATGACAATATGGAACAATTTACGTTCCGCACTGATTCAATATGGAACATAACAATTAATTGTCAAATAAAAGACAATTCTGTATTTTAAGGGATGGGTGGCAACCCCAGTTGTGAGACAATGGCCAAACTATTCAAGTTAGTGGACCCTACTGAGCCTGGAATGTCAGATACACAGTGCCTGACCACAGACTGGAATAAATGTGTTCTGTGTCAGGAAGATAGAGATGAGATACTGAAATGTCCAGCTAATTCAACACATGGCAGAGATGGAGCAGATTACAAAACCAGAGCTGAACTTCTTGTATCACCAGAAGCTACCAGGGCCTGTCGTGAACTCCTCTGCTGTAGATGCAAGAAGGGATGCAGTGAAAAGTGCAAATGATAAGTGCACTGCGCTGTGCCACTGTGGTGGCTTGTCTTTTCAGAACTAACGTTGCATTTAACTACTGTATAACTGTGACCTCTTTTTAAGTTGTCACTATGCCACTGCAGTTGTGTTTTCAGAGCTAGCATTGCATTTCAGCATTTATTGTAACTGTGTGACCTCTTTTTTGTTGTCATTAAAAACAAACAAAAAACCCACTAGATTTCATTGATTAAGATGAAAGTGTTTAAAGATACAGTAATCCTAATTTAAATGTTTGACCTAATGATGGCACTAGAGGGAAGGAACTATGGTCCATAAAATCAAGTTCAAGTTCATCCTCAGGGGTCCATGAATGTTTCCAGATAATTTTAAAGAATCTGATGAAGAGTCTTGGAGTTAACACGCTAAAATGAAAACCGCAGTGGCAGACCCTGTGGCGGTCCACAAAAAACATAATATCCCTGACTCATCATTTGGGGATATAAATAGTACCACTGCATTCCTCATCCTTAAAAATGCAGGACTAGGTACCAGGATCAAGACCCTTGGTGGTCTAGAGCCTGAGCTACTAATAAAACAATTCATCGGCAGCCATCTTGGAAAATGGGGCCTCTGCAATGCTCCTATAGCCAAAAATTATCTTTAGGGTATGCTCGAACACTGTGCCAAATGTCATGTTTTTATTGCAAATCAAAATCAAATCAAATCAGTTTTATTTATATAGCGCCAAATCACAACAACAGTTGCCCCAAGGCGCTTTATATTGTAAGGCAAAAGCCATACAATAATTACAGAAAACCCCCTACGGTCAAAACGACCCCCTGTGAGCAAGCACTGGCGACAGTGGGAAGGAAAAACTCCCTTTTAACAGGAAGAGAAACCTCCAACAGAACCAGGCTCAGGGAGGGGCAGTCTTCTGCTGGGACTGGTTGGGCCTGAGGGGAGAGAATCAGGAAAAAGACATGCTGTGGAGGGGAGCAGAGATCAATCACTAATGATTAAATGCAGAGTGGTGCATACAGAGCAAAAAGAGAAAGAAACACTCAGTGCATCATGGGAACACCCCAGCAGTCTAAGTCTAAAGCAGCATAACTAAGGGATGGTTCAGGGTCACCTGATCCAGCCCTAACTATAAGCTTTAGCAAAAAGGAAAGTTTTAAGCCTAATCTTAAAAGTAGAGAGGGTGTCTGTCTCCCTGATCTGAATTGGGAGCTGGTTCCACAGGAGAGGAGCCTGAAAGCTGAAGGCTCTGCCTCCCATTCTACTCTTAAAAACCCTAGGAACTACAAGTAAGCCTGCAGTCTGAGAGCGAAGCGCTCTATTGGGGTGATATGGTACTAAGAGGTCCCTAAGATAAGAGGGACCTGATTATTCAAAACCTTATAAGTAAGAAGAAGAATTTAAATTCTATTCTAGAATTAACAGGAAGCCAATGAAGAGAGGCCAATATGGGTGAAATGTGCTCTCTCCTTCTAGTCCCCGTCAGTACTCTATCTGCAGCATTTTGAATTAACTGAAGGCTTTTCAGGGAACTATTATGACAACCTGATAATAATGAATTACAATAGTCCAGCCTAGAGGTAATAAATGCATGAATTAGTTTTCCAGCATCACTCTGAGACAAGACCTTTCTAATTTTAGAGATATTGCGCAAATGTAAAAAAGCAGTCCTACATATTTGCTTAATATGCACATTGAATGACATATCCTGATCAAAAATGACTCCAAGATTTCTCACAGTATTACTAGAGGTCAGGGTAATGCCATCCAGAGTAAGGATCTGGTTAGTCACCATGTTTCTAAGATTTGTGGGGCCAAGTACAATAACTTCAGTTTTATCTGAGTTTAAAAGCAGGAAATTAGAGGTCATCCATGTCTTTATGTCTGTAAGACATTCCTGCAGTTTAACTAATTGGTGTGTGTCCTCCGGCTTCATGGATAGATAAAGCTGGGTATCATCTGCATAACAATGAAAATATAAGCAATGCTTTCTAATAATACTGCCTAAGGGAAGCATGTATAAAGTGAATAAAATTGGTCCTAGCACAGAACCTTGTGGAACTCCATAATTAACCTTAGTCTGTGAAGAAGACTCCCCATTTACATGAACAAATTGTAATCTATTAGATAAATATGATTCAAACAACCGCAGTGCAGTGCCTTTAATACCTATGGCATGCTCTAATCTCTGTAATAAAATTTTATGGTCAACAGTATCAAAAGCAGCACTGAGGTCTAACAGGACAAGCACAGAGATGAGTCCACTGTCTGAGGCCATAAGAAGATCATTTGTAACCTTCACTAATGCTGTTCTGTACTATGATGAATTCTGAAACCTGACTGAAACTCTTCAAATAGACCATTCCTCTGCAGATGATCAGTTAGCTGTTTTACAACTACCCTTTCAAGAATTTTTGAGAGAAAAGGAAGGTTGGAGATTGGCCTATAATTAGCTAAGATAGCTGGGTCAAGTGATGGCTTTTTAAGTAATGGTTTAATTACTGCCACCTTAAAAGCCTGTGGTACATAGCCAACTAATAAAGATAGATTGATCATATTTAAGATCGAAGCATTAATTAATGGTAGGGCTTCCTTGTGCAGCCTGGTAGGAATGGGGTCTAATAGACATGTTGATGGTTTGGAGGAAGTGACTAATGAAAGAGTCTAACCAAATACCAGCATTACTGAAAGCAGCCAAAGATAACGATATGTCTTTGGGATGGTTATGAGTAATTTTTTCTCTAATAGTTAAAATTTTATTAGCAAAGAAAGTCATGAAGTCATTACTAGTTAAAGTTAAAGGAATACTCTTCTCAATAGAGCTCTGACCCTTTGTCAGCCTGGTTACAGTGCTGAAAAGAAACCTGGGGTTGTTCTTATTTTCTTCAATTAGTGATGAGTAGTAAGATGTCCTAGCTTTACGGAGGGCTTTTTTATAGAGCAACAGACTCTTTTTCCAGGCTAAGTGAAGATCTTCTAAATTAGTGAGATGCCATGTCCTCTCCAACTTACAGAATCAAAGTCACGATTCATCCACATATCTGCTCTGCTAATAAGTCATGTGTCAAAAAATGCAAATATGTCAAAAACAATGGGAAAAAAACAAATATGTCACATATATTGGAAATGTGGTGCTATTGCTTCATACAAGAAGCTAAAGTAATTGAATTGGCATATTGTTTCTTTCGAATCATGTCAGCAATCAGATGCTAATGAGCTAATAACTGTTATTGCATGAGGCACAAAGTGTAAAGAAACTGCTTCTTTTGGCCACTGAACAGATCATGATACATACATGAGCTAAACATGCAATATAATTAAACTTTTGAAAAAACAAATGAAAAAGATAATAGACTTAGCTTAGCTGACTTGAAGTTGCTGTTCTTGTTGTCTGACAGTCCAAAAAAGTGTACTGCTGCAAAGTATAAAAGTAATATTCCCTCTTTTTGTTCAGAATGTGGTCTTTCAGGTGGCGAGCATTATTTCTCAAATTTAAGAAATAGAACATTTTTCTCATTCAGAGCTTCTTCTTCTGTAATTCAGTATACAGTGTATTTTTTTCATACATAAATCACTTCGGAATAAATTGCAGGGCTTCACAAAGTAGTTTAAAAAGTGTGACTTTTACTGCAGAAAAACAGTATCTTCTTAAAGCCCCGGTCACATGGCACTTAACAAAGAGCAATGAAGCCCAAACGAAACAAGAAATCTGGACTTTCATTGACTTTCGTTGGCATCTTTTAACGTTCATGCAGCTTCATTCCTGCAGCTGGCGCTTCGTCAGGATTTTTAAACTGTTGGAAAAATTTCAACGAATGCCACCGAAAATCTCAATTCATCCGTATTCTCTTTTGCTGTAGTTCTTGATTTTTTTTATCGTTAGCATTTAGCTTGACTTTGTTTGACCAGCTGAATGTTTTCACACAGTCCAGAAGCCGGTTTGTGAGCGCTGCTGTGGAGGAGAGATGGAGCTCCTCCGCGGTGCTGCCGGTGTGTGGTGTGGGGCTTCTGCCACTGCGTGTGATGTGGCGAGTGCTGCTGCGGTCATGCAGTCGTGCTGGCCGGCCAGGAAGAATTGCCAGCGCATGGCAGTCCATGATCGTGGTGTTGTTCCAGCACTGCATGCACCTGAGAAGAGAGTTACAGCACAAAAAGTCCGGCCGGTGTGCAGTATTCTGTCCATGAATTCTGAAGGGCTTGCTGTTTCCTTCAGCCTGTGCAGAGAGAAGAGCCTGCTGGTCCTGTCAGCATCTGACAGTTCAAAGGTTTTGAGGAAGTGATCCTTGATCACTGTGTATTTGTTTGCAGCGACAGGGCTTTGCAGGAGCGTGATCAGCCTCATTTGTTTCTATGGCGCTGAGGGCCAACACAACATAATAATGTTTTGTGTTGTCTGCTGTGATCTGTCAGAGTGAACTGCACCACTGTTTGTGCAAACCAGGCGGCAGTTTACAGAAGTGTGACTCTGAGCCATCAAGTGTGGAAAAACGTCCAGCAGCAGTGGGCATTCACATGTGAACAGCAAAGAGAGAGAGAGAGAGAGAGAGAGAGAGAGAGAGAGAGAGAGAGAGAGAGAGAGAGAGAGAGAGAGACAGCACTATCTATCTCTCTCTCTCCCTCTGTCTCGTACGTGTGCATTTCGGGTGTACAGACAGAGATTAGAGTTTGGGAGATTTGAGAAATATTTGGCATGTTTGCAGTGTGTATTATTTTGGTGGAGTATTTAGCGTGTGTGGTTAGTGTGGTGGTGTTTTAGTTTTGTAAAAATTAGGCATCTTATGAATGTTGAGCAAGCGCAAGTTTTTTTTAGTTGGAGCAAGAGGAGCGTGCAGTGTGTGAGTCTCAGCTAGACCATGAGGATTCTGATGATGAAGGAGATGATCCCTCTTTTGTTCTGTATGAGGAACCAGAGCAGGTGGATCCACCGACGTGCGCACAGATATCCACAATGGGTCAGATCACACACTTCTGTTTGCAGCTGAGCTCCATCCCAGCGCCAAGTCCTGGAACACAGAGATGCAAACACACATTGCTCCAGCAGGGGCTCTGTTTTGTTTAAAGCGTTAAGATCAACGTTCGCTTCAGCTTCATTTTTTTCCTGTTTTGTCCCTTTTGCGCGCTTGATTCACAGGCTATTCAGTGATGAAGCTCTTTTGGCCACCTTTTCTCAATGATTTGTGAATTTTTTACTTTATTACCTTCGTTCAAGGATCGTCGTATGCTGTGTGACCGGGCCATAAGATAACTTGCATATATTCAAACATAGTTACGGACCAAGGTGATCACAAGAACATACATATTCCTGTAATAATGGAGATGGGTGAGTCACGTATTCTTTTTCCTGAGCTTCAAAGATGTTAGTTTTACACTGGTGATTTTACTGTGTATTAGTATAGTACCCCCTTTACTGCTGGGTGGGCAGCAGGGTGACAGTCACAGCAGGTACTCAAATCAGCATCCTTCTTGTAGAGCCATCACACACACCTGCAGTCATGATCAAATCAATAATATTAATAATGAATAGATCCATTTGTGGGATTTCAACATACAAGGTCTATTAGAAAAGTATCCAACCTTTTTATTTTTTGCAAAAACCATATGGATTTGAATCACGTGTGATTGCATCAGCCAAGCTTGAACCTTCGTGCACATGCGTGAGTTTTTTCACGCCTGTCGGTTGTGTCATTCGCCTGTGAGCAGGCTTTGAGTGAGCACTGGTCCTCCCCCCCTCGTCGGATTTGCATTGCGAACGGCTGAACGGCTGGAGCAGCGCTGCATCAAATTTTTCCAGAAACTGTGAGAGACAGCCAGGTGGACACCATTCGGAAAATTCAGATGGCTTTCAGGGACGATTTTATGGGCATCACACAGATTTACGGAGTGTTACAGCCAGTTTAAAGACAGCGCACAATGGCGGAAGGCGCGCCGCGCTCCGAGCGGCGATCGACAGGATGAAACGACCAGATCATTTCCAAACTGAATGCTGTGTTGATCCAGGACGTCGTCTGACTACCAGAGAAATGGCAGAAAAGGTGGACATAGCACTTTTCCGGCGCATTCCACTGTTAAAAGAGATTTTGTCATGAAAACAGGAGCGGAGGAATTCGCCACGGAGCCGCTAATGGTGCCCAACGAAAGCACCTCCGTGTTGGTCTCACAGGACATGTGACATGCCCAGGTCTTCGACAGTTTCTCGGATACTCACTCGACTGAAAAGCCACCCAAAGCCGTCTGAATCTTCCGAATGGCGGAAGAGCTGGGCATGTCCCGTGAGACTTCCAACACGGAGGTGCTTTTTGTTCTGCGCCATTACGCAGCTCCGTCCTGACGCGCGAATTCCGCCGCACGTCTTTCATTACAAAATCTCTTGTAACAGTGTAATGTGCCGAAAAAGTGCTATGTACACCTCTCTTGCCATTTCTCTGGTAGTCAGACGACGTCCCGGATCAACACAGCCTTCACTTTGGAAATGATCTGGTCGTTTCAACCTGTCAATGGCCGCTCGAAGCGCAGCGCGCCCTCAGCCACTGTGGGCCATCTTTAATCCGGTTGTAATGCTCCTTAATCTGTGTGATGCCCATAGGATCTTCACCGAAAGCCATCTGAATTTTCCGAATGGTTTCCACCTGGCTGTCTCTCAGTTTCTGAAAAAATTTTGATGCAGCAAAGCGGCAGTCGCTCTGCCATTTTCCTGACAAATGAAAATCCTCCGAGGGAGCTGGACCACTCCTCCCACAAAGCGTGCTCACAGGCGAATGACGCAACCGACAGGCGTGAAAAAACTCACGCATGCGCACGAAGGTTCAAGCTTGGCTGATGTAATCACACATGATTCAAATCCATATGCTTTTTGCAAAAAATAAAAAGGTCAGATAGTTTTCTAACAGACCTCGTATATTTGTTTTTTCATGTTCGGCCAAATGAAACTGGATTAAATGTTGTAGATGATAAACTGTGATCATTATCCAGGATCCAGAGATCCTTGAAATCTTTCCCCTGTTTGGGCCGAAGTCCGGAGGCACTGTGCTGACCATCAGAGGGGACTCCCTACACATTGGAAACAGGAGAGAGGTGACTGTTGGGAAGGCATCCTGTGCCATCACGAGGTCAGTGTTGGTTTGATCTCAGCCGTCAGTCTGTATCTTTGTCTCATCACTCCCTCAGAGCATTGTTTAGGGCCCCTTCACACATAGTGTGAAGTTTGGAGGAAGTGCACATTTAGTGCGCATGATGCAGGAATAATGTGCAAATCGTGTAATGTCGTCCCTGTCGCCAATGCCTCGTACACCTGTTGCTACAACTATTTGTGCACACAAGCATCTGAAAGACAGAGTGGGCCTCATGTATCAATGTTGCGTACGGCGATATTTGAGCGTATATGGGGTGTACGCCAAAACAGCTGCGCTACTTGGCATTTATCAATGTGGACGTTGGCGTCCGGTGCGCTGAAAATATACACCAGGTCGAGAGGTGGCGTAAATTATACACCAAAATGAACCAGCGCTGGAATCCACATAAAAATGAAGATGATCAACATGATAAACAGTGCCATTATACAAATCAATGCATATGTTACATAAATAACACTTTCCTGATTATACTACATAATATCACAATTGCCAGATGAGGAAGGCAGGAGACAAATGCAGGACTCACTGGAACAGTTCTGGTTCAGAGAGGCTTTTACTGAGGTGCTTAGCAAGGTTCGGTACACAAACAGACAGTCCAAGAAGAGCAACCAAATCCGAAACATCAGGCAGAGGCATAGACAAAAACACAGGCAGGCAGTCAAAACACCAAGAGACAGCTTAACAAAACGTAGTACTGAGCTTGAAGCACTGGCACAGGGCACAACGATCAGGCAACACCAAGTGCAACTAGTAGCGTCTAAATACTCCCGGAAACAAGTGTAGAAAGGCCCAGAACAGGGCGTGACCCACTCACCGAGTACCGCCCCCACCAAGCAGAGTGAAGGCAGCCAAGAGACATACAGACCCAAAAACCCAAACACAAACCACCCAGCCACAAAAGGGAACAAACAAAAACCCCAACACTAACATGATACATGACAGGACCCCCCGCTCAACGGCCGGCACCTGACGGCCCAGGGAACCCAGGATGCCGAGCATGGAAGTCCGCGATCAGTCCAGGATCCAAAACGAAACGAGAAGGAATCCATGAGCGTTCTTCAGGTCCGTAACCCTCCCAGTCCACCAAGTACTGCACCCCCCGCCCACGCCGCCGGGACCCCACAAGGCGGCGCACAGTAAAAACCAGGCCCCCGGCCACAAACCGGGCGGGAGGCGGGGGAACGGCCGGAGGGCACAAGACACAGGACCGAGCAGGCTTGACCTGGCTGACGTGGAAGGTGGGATGTATCTTCATAGTCCGGGGCAGACGAAGGTGTACAGAGACCGGAGTGATCACCCTCGTGATGGGGAACGGCCCCACGAACCGAGGAGCAAGTTTCCGTGGCAGACCCCGGAGGGATAGGTGCCGGGTGGAGAGCCAAACCCGCTGTCCCGGGGAGTAATGTGGTTCTAGAGTCCTTTTCCTGTCGGCAGCAGCCTTGTAGATCGCTGAAGAGCGCAGCAATGTTCGACGGGCCCGCTCCCAGATTAGACGACAATGACGGATTAAGGAAAGGGCCGAAGGCACCCGGGTGGTTAAGACTGTAGGAGAGAACAAAGAAGGTTGATATCCATGCGACACGTGCATTGGGGAGTAACCAGAGGAGGCAGACGGTAAACTATTGTGAGCGAGCTCTATCCATACTAATTGTGACGACCAGGAAGCGGGGTGCTGAGAGGCGAGGATACGTAACCCCTTTTCCAATTCCTGATTGACCCTCTCAGCCTGCCCATTCGCCTGAGGGTGATACCCGGAGGTGAGACTCGAGGTGACTCCCAGGAGTCGACAAAACTCTCCCCAGAAGTGTGACACGAACTGTGGCCCACAATCGGACACGATGTCCTGCGGGAAACCGTGTAATCTAAACACATGGTGCAACAGTGCCTCCGCGGTTTCCTTAGCTGATGGGAGTTTGGTAGCGGTATGAAATGGGCCATCTTAGACAGACGGTCCACCACTGACAGAATAACAGTATGCCCCTTGGATGGCGGCAACCCGGTAACGAAATCCACCGAGATATGTGACCATGGTCGGGTGGGGACGGGTAATGGGTGGAGCTTGCCGGACGGTGAGCGGTTGGTTAACTTGTGCATAGCGCAGACAATGCACGCCCCCACATAAGCTGTGACGTCGGGAAGTAACCGAGGCCACCAAAATCTTCCCTGGATGATCGTGGCTGTCTTCCCAATTCCGGGATGACACGAAAAACGGCTGTTATGAGCCCACCTTATCACCTCCCCCCTAAGAGCCTCTGGGACGTACAGTCTTCCCGGAGGGCAGTCCCGCGGCACAGGGTCACCGCGCGTTGCGGACCGGACCTTGGTTTCTATGTCCCAGGTGAGAACTGACAGGAAGCAGGATGCGGGCAAGACCGGACCTGGGTCCGCCGGTACAGCCACAGGTTCGCCCCGACGGGAGAGAGCGTCGGGTTTACCGTTCTTTGTTCCCGGTCGATAAGATAACACAAAGTTGAAACGGCTAAAAAAGATGGACCATCTAGCCTGTCTGGCATTGAGTCGTTTCGCGGAACGGAGATACTCTAGATTTTTATGGTCGGTCCATACCAAAAATGGTAATTGAGCCCCTTCCAACCAGTGTTGCCACTCTTCCAGGGCCACCTTCACCCCCAGCAGTTCGCGGTCTCCGATGTGGTAATTGCGCTCTGCCGGCGTCAGTTTTCGGGACAAATACGCACAGGGATGTAATTTCTGGTCTGAGGGTTGGATCTGGGATAAGACGGCCCCAATCCCTACGTCGGAGGCGTCAACTTCGACTACAAACTGTAAAGCGGGGTTTGGGAGGAGCAACACTGGGGCCGTGGTAAACCGTCTCTTCAGGCTTCGAAAAGCTTCCTCGCAGTCCAGCGTCCAGGAAAAGGGCCGGTGTATGGACGTGCTGTTATGCAGAGGCGTGGCTACCGAGCTGAAATTACGGATGAACTTCCGATAAAAGTTGGCAAAACCTAGAAACCGCTGGACTTCCTTGCGGTTCTTAGGTACAGGCCAATCACGCACTGCGGCTATCTTGGCTGGGTCCATCCGGATAGACCCAGGCGATATGATGAATCCCAGAAAGGTCACTGAGGACCTATGGAATTCGCACTTTTCTGCCTTTACGTACAACTGATTGCGTAATAGGGTCTCAAGCACAGTACGGACATGACGGGTATGTGTTTCCGCATCCGGGGCGAAGATCAGGATATCGTTGAGGTACACAAACACAAATCGTCCCAGATATTCCCGTAGTACATCATTAATCAGGTTTTGAAACACTGCGGGGGCATTAGTTAAACCAAAAGGCATGACTAGATATTCATAATGGCCAGTGGGGGTGTTAAAAGCGGTCTTCCATTCATCACCCTGTCTGATTCACACTAAATGATAGGCATTACGGAGATCGAGTTTGGTGAAGAGTGTGGTGCCTTCAAGCAGGTCGAACGCGGAGGCAATTAGGGGCAGAGGATAACGGTTCTTTACTGTGACGTCATTAAGCCTGCGATAGTCGATGCAGGGACGGAGTGATTTATCCTTCTTTTCAACGAAAAAGAACCCCGCCCCCGCAAGAGACGACGATGGGTGGATCAACCCGGCATCCAAAGAGTCCCGGATGTAGTCGTTCATAGCGACACGTTCAGGACCAGTCAGAGAAAACAGCTTTCCCCGCGGGGGACTGGTGCCCGGCAATAACTCAATGGCACAGTCGTATGCACGATGCGGTGGCAGCGACTTAGCCTTGACCTTGCTGAATACGTCGGCAACATTGTGGTACTCCGCGGGCACACCCGCCAACTCAGGATTAGGGACCTTGCCGTCCCTGACGGTCATGGCAAAACAGCGCCCGGTACAAGCGGAACCCCAGGAAGTGATCTACCCGTCAGACCAGTTTACATATGGACAATGTTTACGTAACCAGGGATGCCCCAAAATGGCGGAGTGGGTCATTTCACCGAAGACATGAAAACTGATTGTTCCGGAATGAGTACCGGCTATGATTAATTGAACGGTTTCTGCGCGGTGGGTGATGTGACCCAGTACGTGACCGTCCACGGCATGTATACCCAACGGTCGTGAAAGACAGTGAAGTTTGAGGTGCAAAGACCTAGCGAGGGAGGAGTGCATCAAATTAGCATCTGAACCGGAGTCGACAAAAATCGGAACAGAACATGACGTATGCTTGGATATTAACTTGGCAGTGACCATGTTACGGGGAGAGACGGAAAGAATGGAATGTTGACTCACCCGGCGTACCCGTTGTGACCGCATGGGGGGCACCCCTGGCATGGCACTCTGTGACCACATGCCCCGCCTGACCACAATAGAAACACAGGCCCTGGTCTTTCCGACGCTGCCGCTCCTCGATGGTCAATCTGGTTCGTCCCAGCTGCATCGGTCATCAGCGGCAGCCGGGAGCGAGCTGGAGGAGGACACCGAGGACCGATGTGGAGAGCGGAACCAGCATCCTGGGACGAGGCTCGCACATCCCGCCGGGGTCGATCCGCCAGCCGGCGATCGGTGTGGATGGCTAACGCGATTAGCTCGTCGAGTTGCTCCGGGAGGTCGATGGCGATCAGCTGGTCCTGGATCTGCGGGGACAGGCCTTGAAAGAACACGTCATGGAGTGCGGCCGGGTTCCATCCGCTCTTAGCTGCGAGGATGCGGAAATCAATGGCGTAGTCGGCAACTCTTCTGTTACCCTGCCGGAGGCGCATCAGGGAACGGGCTGCCTCACGGCCTGGTGACGTATGCTGGAACACTTGGCGGAGAGCGGTCTGGAATGCCTGGAGAGTACTACACGCCGTGGACTGTCTGCTCCACTCTGCCGAAGCCCACGCCGCGGCCCGGCCGGTGAGGTGAGTAATAATGAAGGCGATCTTCGCCCGGTCGGACGGAAACATGGCTGACATCAACTCAAAGTGCAGGTCACATTGTGTTAGGAACGGTTTGATGTCTCCGGATTCACCGGAGAAATGTTCAGGTCGAGATAGCTGATTGCAGACATCAGGAGCAGCAGTGGGTACCGGCGGGGCCGTACTTGGTCCCATCGGTGGCTGGTTGGTGGTTGCCGAGGCAGACGGTGTCTGTGGCGTCAGAGAGGTTACGAGCTGGTTGATCTGAGAGCTGACAGAGGACATGAAGGCGTCCTGTCTTGTGGCCAGGTCGGCTATATTGGTGCTTAAAGCAGTGATGCGGTCTTCTTGTTGGGCCAGCTGACGGCTATGGAAGCGGACGGCCTGCTGGAATGGATCCGAGTTCGCTGTCTCCATTGTTGGCCTGATCGTTCTATCACAATTGCCAGATGAGGAAGGCAGGAGACAAATGCAGGACTCACTGGAACAGTTTCTGGTTCAGAGAGGCTTTTACTGAGGTGCTTAGCAAGGTTCGGTATACAACAGACAGTCCAAGAAGAGCAACCAAATCCGAAACATCAGGCAGAGGCGTAGACAAAAACACAGGCAGGCAGTCAAAAACACCAAGAACAGCTTAACAAAACGTAGTACTGAGCTTGAAGCACTGGCACAGGGCACAACGATCAGGCAACACCAAGGCAACTAGTAGCGTCTAAATACTCCCGGAAACAAGTGTAGAAAGGCCCAGAGCAGGGCGTGACCCACTCACCGAGTACCGCCCCCACCAAGCACAGTGAAGACAGCCAAGAGACATACAGACCCCAAAAACCCAAACACAAACCACCCAGCCACAAAAGGGAACAAACAAAACCCCAACACTAACATGATACATGACACATAATAATCAATACAAATCCCATTGTTATGGAGCACGATCCGTGCCCACAGCGCTGACAAGAAGGAAAGCGCTGCACGCCTTTTTCTCCAGACTTCGAGCCTGGAGCCAGAGCAGCGCTGAGCTTAACTTCATGTGGTGTGATCGTTTTAAAGTATGAAATTGATAATACAACTGTAGTTTCGTCATTCCCTTAATTCGCCCGTACTGCAGCCAGGTTTTGTCGTCTCCATTCGGTTGTCACAATAAAATAAATACAGAAATACATTTAAAAAAATAAAGAAATCTGACAGATTAGGCGTGTCTTATTAATTGAGCGAGCAAATATCCACATGTCAAGAATTACTGACATGTGAAAAGAGAATACAGTGGTCCCTCGCTATAACGCCGTTCACCTGCCGTGGCCTCGGAGTCTCGCAGAGTATTTAGTCCAATTTTGCATGCCTTTTTTTTTACAGTGTTCTGTGTTCTGCATATCTGTTTATAAGAATCTTGTTGCCCAGAAGAGAAAAGAGTGCCAACAACTACTTATAACTGTGTTTGTCACACGGAAACAAACACCTGCTGCAGCCAGGTGTGAGTGGAAAAAGGCACAGCGCCAGGACGCAGAGGCACGATCTGTGAAATACTGGTCAGTCACTATTAATAATTTCTTATGTGTCCGACCTCGTTCGTTGATCGTTAAAATTAATTCATTAGTTCTAAATACCATCGTAATTATTTATAGGAAAACGTTCTATTTTATTTCTCAAACAAATGTTTGGGCCTGAAAACAGTTTGGTATTATTTTCCTACTAGGGTTTGAACTTTGAGAGTGTTTACAGATGATTGTTTACAGATGATTACGCCAGATTACGCCTGACGTGATCTTGATAAAAACAGGAGAATAGTTTGGCTTTGTTTTTGTTTATTTGGTTGTCAATCAGAGTGCTGAGGGTGAAAATATGGTGTGTTGTAAGGTAATTTGTTAAAAACCGATTTGAGATTTGCTCAGGACATTGTTTTCAGCAAGGGCCCGGTCCCACTGGGGAGAGGATTAATTGTGCATGAATTGAGTATACAAAGTACGGGCTTTTGTTGTAGTCCGCAACAAAAATGGCCAAAAATGACAAATGTCCCAGTATGAATTATGGATATTTTAATAATGTATAGCGAATATATGATGAACAATCATGGTTGTATAACGCATGTAGAACGGATCCGACGCATTGCAATTATCACGGCAGTATTACGGGTGTATTATGAATGCATCGCGCACATGTTGTGCATGCATGGCATCTGCATTGTGGTCATAAAAGAAGCGCACTCTGGCCATCAGCATCACTATTCACACCAACAATACAGCCTCTGGAGCATTTGCTGGACTTGGACAAGTTGATTGGAGTAAAGAAGCAGTGAACAGGGCGAGTGGTGACGTCAGCGGATCGTATCAGAGTGCACCTCTTCTGAACGATTATAACAAGACGTTAAATCTGTTATAAACACAGGAATAAATACTGTAACAGCTGCAGACAGAAGGAAAAAACACACAACTGTTTTTATCAAGCCTTGACAATGTAAAGAAGTCACATAATACTTTTTTAGATGCTTCAAAATGCTTTCTTGCAGCTTGTAGTGTTATGTGTTGAGACGCAGTCCCGGAGCCCGACCCAGCGTTTGACATAGGACCCAGCATAAAGGAATCAGAGCAACGGTTCAAAGCATAACAGAATTTAATGACATAACAGTTGAGTGCTCAATTAATAACAATAAGGTGCGCGGTCTGGCGAGGTGGAAAAACGGTGCGCTCCCAGCAAGCAACAAACGGTCCGGAGCCAGAACAGTTTGGACCCAAGGACCCCGCCGACACCCCCCAGGTGGCCGCGACCAACGAGTCTGTGAAAGAAGAAACCATAATGTGAGTCCACCACTCCACACACAGAGAGACCCTACAAGGTGTACATAATCAGCAAACACTTCCTGGCTTAATCACCAATCGCTTCCCACCCTGCAGGCATGGAACACCCAGTTCAATTCTCCACTGCAGTGGAAGCTGATTAAACGACTAACATACATACAGCTCAATATAATAAGGTGTGAGGGACACCACATCTACTAACTGTACTCATGTTAGTCACAAAACCTAAAGTACCTCAGGAAGTGTGCTGACGAGCGTGAGACCTCACCCCCTCCTCTTTCACAGACCATGGCATCACACCTGGTACGGTCTCTGCGTCCATAATGATGAGATGGTTCTCCAAACGTCGATCTCACCCGTCTGGTCACAAGGTCGAGTCTCTGGCAAATACACACTGTGTACTCCAGACTTAAATGCAACCATGCCCCAATCCATACAGATGCACCACAACTGTGAGTCCTGACGAGCTGCACATGACAAGCCTCAGGTGATCAGGGTGAGGTCCTGATAACTCAGCCACACATCAGCCACTCAGTCCTGAACGCATGCCACCTGGAAGGAAAGACAGAAAACAGAATCAAAAGCCAGCCAGGCACCCCAGCCACACAACAGCACCCCACCCTCACGGGAAGCCTCCGGCGACCACACAAACCTGGCCCAGGAAAAACACCCCCCTCCAGGGACCATGGCTGGAAACCGTATCTGCATTCATCTTCCAACTGAATCTTCATCTAACACAACTGTTGACGTCTTCTCCTCTGAACTGCATCTTTGCCTTTGTTTCTGTCATTCAATTTGCACAGGTGTGGCCAGGAGTTCTGAACCTGTGCGGTCAGCCTTTGTCCGACCATGTTTAGAGTCTGTTTAGTCATAAAACAAAAAGACAAACACAAACAACCAACCACCCCCCCCCCCCCCCAGAGGACCGTCCCATCAAACCCCGGGAAGAGGAGAAAAGAAAACACAACCCAAACTTAAGCTTACAAACCAAAAAAAACACTAACACCCCCCCCCCCGGACGACATGTAGGGACCAACACCCCCCAGAGGACATCCGCCAGCTCCAGGAGTAATAACCACAGTGCGAAGTCCCTCTGGGATCCAAAGTCACCCACGGGGACTCCCAGCGCCTCCCAGAGGACCGTTCCATCAAACCCCAGGAGACGCCCCCCTCATGACTTAACAGACCCAGCCCCGGCCGTCTATGGCTAGATGGACCCACAGCCCTTTCCCCCCCAGAGGACACCACAGTCACACCCTGAGGGCGGAAACTGGGGGGAAAAAACAAAAGGAAAAAAAAAACATACAAACAAAACAACCCCAACCCCACCCCCTCAGCGCAGTGGAAACTGGAAGTACGTCCAGTGTCACCAACCACGACTATACTCCAAAAGTCAACCGGGAGGAGTGGAATAGCGGTAATGGCACACGGCACAAAACGGCGCCACCCCTCCGACTTTTAAACCAGCCACCAGCTGCGGGTATATTCCACTGCCCCAACCTCAGCTACGCCGATGGCATATGTCTCAAAGGCGCGCTGAAGCCGGAGGTGGAACATGGGAATCAACAAAAAAAAACAACACCCCAAACCTCCCCCCCCCTCCCGGGTGCAGAGGTTACCTGGGAAATGCCCAGCATAACCAAACTGCACCACTCCAGCAACGCCGACAACGTACGGCTCACACGGCTGGAGCCAGAGGAGAAGAGAGGGCACAACAAAAACAAAAAAAAAGAAAAAAAGAAAAACAACCCAATTACCCCCCCCCCATCACCCCCCAGAGGACCGTCCATCAAACCCTGGGAGGTGAAACCAAAAGAAATAAAAAAAAGAAAGACTAACAGACTACATAAAGTCACCTGGGTCCTTTCTATGCTCAAGACAGCCTGCATGTTCACGACCCCAGAACACTAATAGTGCTGAACATTCCACACAAAAACCAACTCAAAAACCCCCCACAATTATGAACCAACACAAAACTAATAAGTGACTTATACCGTTAAGCTCAAACAAATGGAACACACCTGTTCCACCTTAAGAGCTATGATGGTAATGTGACTCAGTAACCAACAGGGGGAGCCAAAGTGCTAAAAATAAAAAACCCCTTGGTAACCGAGAAAACAACTCACGCTGCTTTCCCTGTGCGCAGTACGTGTAACACACACCAAATGTGCTTCAACTAAATTACGCCGAAGCTGACACAACAGACGCAGTAGCTATCTTCACCCGGGGAGACGGGGCTACAACTGTAACAACAGGACGCACAGCGACCCATGCCACAGAACTCCGCCGTGCGCGTTCACCCATTAAACACACACTCATGCAGCTCCCGTTTTACCTCTTATCCGGACGAAGTGTGATGTGAAACCGTCGCTATTCCCACTCACACAAACCCACAGATAAGGCAACACCACAGGAACACGGCTTCAAGAGAGTCAAATCACTATTCAATAATCGGTTCTCCGACACGCACCATCCGGGCGGAGAGCACCCGCAACTGATCCGGATAACTTCTGACGTCTGCTGCCGCCTTCCCAGGCAGTACCGCCTCTGCTACCGCTGGGTCCGGATGTATTGGCCAGAGACTACTGTTATATGTGTCGGACGCAGTCGGAGCACCGACCCAGCGTTTGACATTAGGACCCAGCATAAAGAAACAGAGCACGGTTCAAAGGATACAGAATTTAATGACATAACAGTGAGTGCTCAATTAATAACAATAAGTGCGCGGTCTGGCGAGGTGGAAAAACGGTGCGCTCCCAGCAACACAAACGGTCCGGAGCCAGAACAGTTCGGACCCAGGACCCCGCCGACACCCCCCAGGTGGCCGCGACCAACCGAGTCTGTGAAAGAAGAAACCATAATGTGAGTCCACCACTCCACACACATCAGCCACTCAGTCCTGAACGCATGCCACCTGAAGGAAAGACAGAAAACAGAAACAAAAGCCAGCAGGCACCCCAGCCACACAACAGTTAGCCATTCGCACGCCCAGCTGCAGCTTCCTCTGTGATTCAGGATGGTGATTAGAGCCGTTTTCAACAGCCATTTTGCAGAATAAAATGATTAATCCACCACAAAATAATTATTTTATATATGCAGCATCCAGCGCAGAGCGCGTGGCAGCTGGTAGACACAAAGAATGGCGTCCAACTGCGAACACAGCGCATCTGATTTGCATCCGCCACAAATCAGATGCAAAGCAGACGTAATAAAAATGCTTTATTCGTGGCCAGTCTGTATGCAGTCGCTACCGCTTATGTTAGTCCGTGATGTGGACATGATGGGCACGCAAAATATCCATTTTTACACACTGTCCCAGTCTGCTGCCAAGCTGCAAATCCCTGTCAGTTGCGGATATCTGCAGATGACGGTGGAATATACAGCGCATAGATTGAGTATGTATTGTGTATGTATTGAGTATGTATTGAGTATGTAGGGCGGATGTCATCCGCATTCAAAATTTTGTGCAGCTCAAAAATCCTGGCAATGGAAAAATGTGCCTCTGCAGATAATTGCAGACGTGTGCGGGTGTCGGCCGACTCATACAAGCATGTTTCATGCATATTGCGGATGTTAAGCGAATATGAGCCAATTTTGTGTGCAGTCCATACGCAAATCCTCCTAAACGCCAGTAGGACCGGGCCCTAAGGAAGTGTAGGAATCTGTGGTTGATTATCAAGCAGATAATCAAGCATTAATTGCCAATAATTGTTGCCGCTTTTGTGGAGCGGCGTTATCAGCCCTTGGTTCCAAATATTGGGGAAGATCTCGGAACTACGAACAATGTTAAAGAGCTTTAATGTGACCAGTTGGAATTTGGGATCTGTGAATTTGATCATTTCATTTAGGATGTTGTCTTGGTTTCAGTTTATTTTATTTTGTCCTGCAGTTCTTTTAGGGTCATGGGGTCATCTAATGGCTTCTGGTAATCTTTTATCTCTGACTCTGAGAGCCCCTTCACACATAACTCATTACAGCTCACATATAGTGAGGCCGAATGGCGCATTTAGGAGGATTTGAATGGCACTCATGTCCAGCAGTAGGCAGAACCATTCGGCCACAGCACATGCACTCCACATTTGCGTCACGCTCGTGCTGGAAACCCAATTGAACGGCATCAAGATGAGGTTGTACTGCCATCTGACTATGGTCACAATATTCATGCGGCATGTCGTATACAGGTCAGACCATTCCGGCCACGGTCGAGGGGCTGCACTAAATGATTGGCCACGTTGAACCCTGGCCGAATGTCACGATCGAGCCAGCCTTCACACCAGCGGCTGAATGAGGGCAAATGGCCAGTGAATGCCCATTCAACCCACACTCGGCCACAGTCGAGATGCCTCCCACAAACTTCTAGCAGCAGTCGCTGGGCACTTAGAAAATGTGGGCCCAGTCGCTCGGCAAGCATGAATGAAGTGCTCAGGACACCACTGTCATGGTGGGGTCGAGGTGGCAACACCTCAAAGGGCAGTCAGTGTGGCGTGTCTGCCCCTCTGAGCACCACGAATGACGTGATAGTGTGTCTTGCCCCCATCCAACATTGTCAAGGTGCTGCTGAGGTCCGAGGTGGCAACAGCTCAAACGGTGGCTGGAGTGCAGTGCGAATGCTGTCCAGCACAGAGCGCACACACCTGGGCAGACTGTCGTGTCCATGATGGATGTAATTTGACACATACGAGGTCTGTCCATAAAGTAACGGTCCTTTTTATTTTTTTCAAAAACTATATGGATTTCATTCATATGTTTTTACGTCAGACATGCTTGAACCCTCGTGCGCATGCGTGAGTTTTTCCACGCCTGTCGGTGACGTCATTCGCCTGTGAGCACGCCTTAGGAAGGAGTGGTCCCGCCCCCTCGTCGGATTTTCATTGTCTGGAAATGGCGGAATGATTTGGACTTTTTTCCATCAGAATTTTTCAGAAGCTGTTAGAGACTGGCACCTGGAAACCATTCGAAAAATTTATCTGGCTTTCGGTGAAAATTTTACGGGCTTCACAGAGAATAAGGTCTGTTAGTACAGCTTTAAGGACCCCTTTAAGGACGCTCGGTGCGCCGCGCTCCGAGCTGCGACGACGCGGCACAAGCCACCGGACCATTTCTAAACGGATGGCTCTGTGGATACGAGACCGTCATGTGCTCTTTCTCTGGTTATCACAAGAGCTGGACATCAGCCTTTTTCTGGCAGATTTCACTTTTAACAAGAGATTTTTGTCATGGAAAGCCATGTTTCATTCAAACATATGAATGAAATGCATATAGTTTTTGAAAAAAATAAAAAGGACCGTTACTTTATGGACAGACCTCATACATGGCCATGCCCTCCCATGGGTTACACAATGTAACTGAGACATTATGATCATCAGAGCTGTAGTACGAGAAATGCGGGTGTGCACAACGTGCTGCCCGCCCACTGTGTGCATGGAGAAATTAGGCACAGTGCAAGTTTTGAATTTTACCTCGTGATGATGTGGAACAGAGAAGGATTTTTTTTTAAAAGACTTGAAAGTTCAGCTACAATTTGCCAGAAGACACATCAGAGATGCAAGCCTAAATTTGATCTGTTTTGTTGGAAGCAAATTTTTCTCTGCTCTACTCCACTATGAAGCCTTGAGTAGTGATGCAAAATTCAAAACTTGCATTGTGTATAATTTCTCCAGTTGCAACCACAGAAGCCTATAACTTGCTCAGGGTTGTCTGGGTGTGTTGCTGACTTTGGTCATCGTCTCCTTCATGCACAGTCCCTTTGTTTTTGAGAACTGTCTGCTCCACATAGATTTACCATAGAGTGCCATACTGTTTGTATTTCTACATAATTGATGTAAATATTTGAGAGAAAAGGAAGGTTGGAGATTGGCCTATAATTAGCTAAGATAGCTGGGTCAAGTGATGGCTTTTTAAGTAATGGTTTTTACTGCCACCTTAAAAGCCTGTGGTACATAGCCAACTAATAAAGATAGATTGATATTTAAGATCGAAGCATTAATTAATGGTAGGGCTTCCTTGTGCAGCCTGGTAGGAATGGGGTCTAATAGACATGTTGATGGTTTGGAGGAAGTGACTAATGAAAGAGTCTAACCAAATACCAGCATTACTGAAAGCAGCCAAAGATAACGATATGTCTTTGGGATGGTTATGAGTAATTTTTCTCTAATAGTTAAATTTTATTAGCAAAGAAAGTCATGAAGTCATTACTAGTTAAAGTTAAAGGAATACTCTTCTCAATAGAGCTCTGACCCTTTGTCAGCCTGGTTACAGTGCTGAAAAGAAACCTGGGGTTGTTCTTATTTCTTCAATTAGTGATGAGTAGTAAGATGTCCTAGCTTTACGGAGGCTTTTTTATAGAGCAACAGACTTTTTCCAGGCTAAGTGAAGATCTTCTAAATTAGTGAGATGCCATGTCCTCTCCAACTTACAGAATCAAGTCACGATTCATCCACATATCTGCTCTGCTAATAAGTCATGTGTCAAAAAATGCAAATATGTCAAAAACAATGGGAAAAAAAACAAATATGTCACATATTTGGAAATGTGGTGCTATGCTTCATACAAGAAGCTAAAGTAATTGAATTGGCATATTGTTTCTTCGAATCATGTCAGCAATCAGATGCTAATGAGCTAATAACTGTTATTGCATGAGGCACAAAGTGAAAGAAACTGCTTCTTTTGGCCACTGAAAGATCATGATACATACATGAGCTAAACATGCAATATAATTAAACTTTTGAAAAAACAAATGAAAAAGATAATAGACTTAGCTTAGCTGACTTGAAGTTGCTGTTCTTGTTGTCTGACAGTCCAAAAAAGTGTACTGCTGCAAAGTATAAAAGTAATATTCCCTCTTTTTGTTCAGAATGTGGTCTTTCAGGTGGCGAGCATTATTTCTCAAATTTAAGAAATAGAACATTTTTCTCATTCAGAGCTTCTTCTTCTGTAATTCAGTATACAGTGTATTTTTTTCATACATAAATCACTTCGGAATAAATTGCAGGGCTTCACAAAGTAGTTTAAAAAGTGTGACTTATACTGCAGAAAAACAGTATCTTCTTAAAGCCCCGGTCACATGGCACTTAACAAAGAGCAATGAAGCCCAAACGAAACAAGAAATCTGGACTTTCATTGACTTTCGTTGGCATCTTTTAACGTTCATGCAGCTTCATTCCTGCAGCTGGCGCTTCGTCAGGATTTTTAAACTGTTGGAAAAATTTCAACGAATGCCACCGAAAATCTCAATTCATCCGTATTCTCTTTTGCTGTAGTTCTTGATTTTTTTTATTGTTAGCATTTAGCTTGACTTTGTTTGACCAGCTGAATGTTTTCACACAGTCCAGAAGCCGGTTTGTGAGCGCTGCTGTGGAGGAGAGATGGAGCTCCTCCGCGGTGCTGCCGGTGTGTGGTGTGGGGCTTCTGCCACTGCGTGTGATGTGGCGAGTGCTGCTGCGGTCATGCAGTCGTGCTGGCCGGCCAGGAAGAATTGCCAGCGCATGGCAGTCCATGATCATGGTGTTGTTCCAGCACTGCATGCACCTGAGAAGAGAGTTACAGCACAAAAAGTCCGGCCGGTGTGCAGTATTCTGTCCATGAATTCTGAAGGGCTTGCTGTTTCCTTCAGCCTGTGCAGAGAGAAGAGCCTGCTGGTCCTGTCAGCATCTGACAGTTCAAAGGTTTTGAGGAAGTGATCCTTGATCACTGTGTATTTGTTTGCAGCGACAGGGCTTTGCAGGAGCGTGATCAGCCTCATTTGTTTCTATGGCGCTGAGGGCCAACACAACATAATAATGTTTTGTGTTGTCTGCTGTGATCTGTCAGAGTGAACTGCACCACTGTTTGTGCAAACCAGGCGGCAGTTTACAGAAGTGTGACTCTGAGCCATCAAGTGTGGAAAAACGTCCAGCAGCAGTGGGCATTCACATGTGAACAGCAAAGAGAGAGAGAGAGAGAGAGAGAGAGAGAGAAAGAGAGAGAGACAGAGAGAGAGAGAGAGAGAAGAGAGACAGCACTATCTATCTCTCTCTCCCTCTGTCTCGTACGTGTGCATTTCGGTGTACAGACAGAGATTAGAGTTTGGGAGATTTGAGAAATATTTGGCATGTTTGCAGTGTGTATTATTTTGGTGGAGTATTTAGCGTGTGTGGTTAGTGTGGTGGTGTTTTAGTTTTGTAAAAATTAGGCATCTTATGAATGTTGAGCAAGCGCAAGTTTTTTTTAGTTGGAGCAAGAGGAGCGTGCAGTGTGTGAGTCTCAGCTAGACCATGAGGATTCTGATGATGAAGGAGATGATCCCTCTTTTGTTCTGTATGAGGAACCAGAGCAGGTGGATCCACCGACGTGCGCACAGATATCCACAATGGGTCAGATCACACACTTCTGTTTGCAGCTGAGCTCCATCCCAGCGCCAAGTCCTGGAACACAGAGATGCAAACACACATTGCTCCAGCAGGGCTCTGTTTTGTTTAAAGCGTTAAGATCAACGTTCGCTTCAGCTTCATTTTTTTCCTGTTTGTCCCTTTTGCGCGCTTGATTCACAGGCTATTCAGTGATGAAGCTCTTTTGGCCACCTTTTCTCAATGATTTGTGAATTTTTTACTTTATTACCTTCGTTCAAGGATCGTCGTATGCTGTGTGACCGGGCCATAAGATAACTTGCATATATTCAAACATAGTTACGGACCAAGGTGATCACAAGAACATACATATTCCTGTAATAATGGAGATGGGTGAGTCACGTATTCTTTTTCCTGAGCTTCAAAGATGTTAGTTTTACACTGGTGATTTTACTGTGTATTAGTATAGTACCCCCTTTACTGCTGGGTGGGCAGCAGGGTGACAGTCACAGCAGGTACTCAAATCAGCATCCTTCTTTGTAGAGCCATCACACACACCTGCAGTCATGATCAAATCAATAATATTAATAATGAATAGATCCATTTGTGGGATTTCAACATACAAGGTCTATTAGAAAAGTATCCAACCTTTTTATTTTTTGCAAAAACCATATGGATTTGAATCACGTGTGATTGCATCAGCCAAGCTTGAACCTTCGTGCACATGCGTGAGTTTTTTCACGCCTGTCGGTTGTGTCATTCGCCTGTGAGCAGGCTTTGAGTGAGCACTGGTCCTCCCCCCTCGTCGGATTTGCATTGCGAACGGCTGAACGGCTGGAGCAGCGCTGCATCAAATTTTTCCAGAAACTGTGAGAGACAGCCAGGTGGACACCATTCGGAAAATTCAGATGGCTTTCAGGGACGATTTTATGGGCATCACACAGATTTACGGAGTGTTACAGCCAGTTTAAAGACAGCGCACAATGGCGGAAGGCGCGCCGCGCTCCGAGCGGCGATCGACAGGATGAAACGACCAGATCATTTCCAAACTGAATGCTGTGTTGATCCAGGACGTCGTCTGACTACCACAGAAATGGCAGAAAAGGTGGACATAGCACTTTTCCGGCGCATTCCACTGTTAAAAGAGATTTTGTCATGAAAACAGGAGCGGAGGAATTCGCCACGGAGCCGCTAATGGTGCCCAATGAAAGCACCTCCGTGTTGGTCTCACAGGACATGTGACATGCCCAGGTCTTCGACAGTTTCTCGGATACTCACTCGACTGAAAAGCCACCCAAAGCCGTCTGAATCTTCCGAATGGCGGAAGAGCTGGGCATGTCCCGTGAGACTTCCAACACGGAGGTGCTTTTTGTTCTGCGCCATTACGCAGCTCCGTCCTGACGCGCGAATTCCGCCGCACGTCTTCATTACAAAATCTCTTGTAACAGTGTAATGTGCCGAAAAAGTGCTATGTACACTCTCTGCCATTTCTCTGGTAGTCAGACGACGTCCCGGATCAACACAGCCTTCACTTTGGAAATGATCTGGTCGTTTCAACCTGTCAATGGCCGCTCGAAGCGCAGCGCGCCCTCAGCCACTGTGGGCCATCTTTAATCCGGTTGTAATGCTCCTTAATCTGTGTGATGCCCATAGGATCTTCACCGAAAGCCATCTGAATTTTCCGAATGGTTTCCACCTGGCTGTCTCTCAGTTTCTGAAAAAATTTTGATGCAGCAAAGCGGCAGTCGCTCTGCCATTTTCCTGACAAATGAAAATCCTCCGAGGGAGCTGGACCACTCCTCCCACAAAGCGTGCTCACAGGCGAATGACGCAACCGACAGGCGTGAAAAAACTCACGCATGCGCACGAAGGTTCAAGCTTGGCTGATGTAATCACACATGATTCAAATCCATATGCTTTTTGCAAAAAATAAAAAGGTCAGATAGTTTTCTAACAGACCTCGTATATTGTTTTTCATGTTCGGCCAAATGAAACTGGATTAAATGTTGTAGATGATAAACTGTGATCATTATCCAGGATCCAGAGATCCTTGAAATCTTTCCCCTGTTTGGGCCGAAGTCCGGAGGCACTGTGCTGACCATCAGAGGGGACTCCCTACACATTGGAAACAGGAGAGAGGTGACTGTTGGGAAGGCATCCTGTGCCATCACGAGGTCAGTGTTGGTTTGATCTCAGCCGTCAGTCTGTATCTTTGTCTCATCACTCCCTCAGAGCATTGTTTAGGGCCCCTTCACACATAGTGTGAAGTTTGGAGGAAGTGCACATTTAGTGCGCATGATGCAGGAATAATGTGCAAATCGTGTAATGTCGTCCCTGTCGCCAATGCCTCGTACACCTGTTGCTACAACTATTTGTGCACACAAGCATCTGAAAGACAGAGTGGGGCCTCATGTATCAATGTTGCGTACGGCGATATTTGAGCGTATATGGGGTGTACGCCAAAACAGCTGCGCTACTTGGCATTTATCAATGTGGACGTTGGCGTCCGGTGCGCTGAAAATATACACCAGGTCGAGAGGTGGCGTAAATTATACACCAAATGAACCAGCGCTGGAATCCACATAAAAATGAAGATGATCAACATGATAAACAGTGCCATTATACAAATCATGCATATGTTACATAAATAACACTTTCCTGATTATACTACATAATATCACAATTGCCAGATGAGGAAGGCAGGAGACAAATGCAGGACTCACTGGAACAGTTCTGGTTCAGAGAGGCTTTTACTGAGGTGCTTAGCAAGGTTCGGTACACAAACAGACAGTCCAGGAAGAGCAACCAAATCCGAACATCAGGCAGAGGCATAGACAAAAACACAGGCAGGCAGTCAAAACACCAAGAGACAGCTTAACAAAACGTAGTACTGAGCTTGAAGCACTGGCACAGGGCACAACGATCAGGCAACACCAAGTGCAACTAGTAGCGTCTAAATACTCCCGGAAACAAGTGTAGAAAGGCCAGAACAGGCGTGACCCACTCACCGAGTACCGCCCCCACCAAGCAGAGTGAAGGCAGCCAAGAGACATACAGACCCAAAAACCCAAACACAAACCACCCAGCCACAAAAGGGAACAAACAAAAACCCCAACACTAACATGATACATGACAGGACCCCCCGCTCAACGGCCGGCACCTGACGGCCCAGGGAACCCAGGATGCCGAGCATGGAAGTCCGCGATCAGTCCAGGATCCAAAACGAAACGAGAAGGAATCCATGAGCGTTCTTCAGGTCCGTAACCCTCCCAGTCCACCAAGTACTGCACCCCCCGCCCACGCCCGCCGGGACCCCACAAGGCGGCGCACAGTAAAAAACCAGGCCCCGGCCACAAACCGTGCGGGAGGGCGGGGGAACGGCCGGAGGGCACAAGACACAGGACCGAGCAGGCTTGACCTGGCTGACGTGGAAGGTGGGATGTATCTTCATAGTCCGGGGCAGACGAAGTGTACAGAGACCGGAGTGATCACCCTCGTGATGGGGAACGGCCCCACGAACCGAGGAGCAAGTTTCCGTGGCAGACCCCGGAGGGATATGTGCCGGGTGGAGAGCCAAACCCGCTGTCCCGGGGAGTAATGTGGTTCTAGAGTCCTTTTCCTGTCGGCAGCAGCCTTGTAGATCGCTGAAGAGCGCAGCAATGTTCGACGGGCCCGCTCCCAGATTAGACGACAATGACGGATTAAGGAAAGGGCCGAAGGCACCCGGGTGGTTAAGACTGTAGGAGAGAACAAAGAAGGTTGATATCATGCGACACGTGCATTGGGGAGTAACCAGAGGAGGCGAGACGGTAAACTATTGTGAGCGAGCTCTATCCATACTAATTGTGACGACCAGGAAGCGGGGTGCTGAGAGGCGAGGATACGTAACCCCTTTTCCAATTCCTGATTGACCCTCTCAGCCTGCCCATTCGCCTGAGGGTGATACCCGGAGGTGAGACTCGAGGTGACTCCCAGGAGTCGACAAAACTCTCCCCAGAAGTGTGACACGAACTGTGGCCCACAATCGGACACGATGTCCTGCGGGAAACCGTGTAATCTAAACACATGGTGCAACAGTGCCTCCGCGGTTTCCTTAGCTGATGGGAGTTTTGGTAGCGGTATGAAATGGGCCATCTTAGACAGACGGTCCACCACTGACAGAATAACAGTATGCCCCTTGGATGGCGGCAACCCGGTAACGAAATCCACCGAGATATGTGACCATGGTCGGGTGGGGACGGGTAATGGGTGGAGCTTGCCGGACGGTGAGCGTTGGTTAACTTGTGCATACTAGCGCAGACAATGCACGCCCCCACATAAGCTGTGACGTCGGGAAGTAACCGAGGGCCACCAAAATCTTCCCTGGATGTCGTGGCTGTCTTCCCAATTCCGGGATGACACGAAAAACGGCTGTTATGAGCCCACCTTATCACCTCCCCCTAAGAGCCTCTGGGACGTACAGTCTTCCCGGAGGGCAGTCCCCGCGGCACAGGGTCACCGCGCGTTGGCGGACCGGACCTTGGTTTCTATGTCCCAGGTGAGAACTGACGGAAGCAGGATGCGGGCAAGACCGGACCTGGGTCCGCCGGTACAGCCACAGGTTCGCACCCGACGGGAGAGAGCGTCGGGTTTACCGTTCTTTGTTCCCGGTCGATAAGATAACACAAAGTTGAAACGGCTAAAAAGATGGACCATCTAGCCTGTCTGGCATTGAGTCGTTTCGCGGAAACGAGATACTCTAGATTTTTATGGTCGGTCCATACCAAAAATGGTAATTGAGCCCCTTCCACCAGTGTTGCCACTCTTCCAGGGCCACCTTCACCCCCAGCAGTTCGCGGTCTCGATGTGGTAATTGCGCTCTGCCGGCGTCAGTTTTCGGGACAAATACGCACAGGGATGTAATTTCTGGTCTGAGGGTTGGATCTGGGATAAGACGGCCCCAATCCCTACGTCGGAGGCGTCACTTCGACTACAAACTGTAAAGCGGGGTTTGGGAGGAGCAACACTGGGGCCGTGGTAAACCGTCTCTTCAGGCTTCGAAAAAGCTTCCTCGCAGTCCAGCGTCCAGGAAAAGGGCCGGTGTATGGACGTGCTGTTATGCAGAGGCGTGGCTACCGAGCTGAAATTACGGATGAACTTCCGATAAAAGTTGGCAAAAACCTAGAAACCGCTGGACTTCCTTGCGGTTCTTAGGTACAGGCCAATCACGCACTGCGGCTATCTTGGCTGGGTCCATCCGGATAGACCCAGGCGATATGATGAATCCCAGAAAGGTCACTGAGGACCTATGGAATTCGCACTTTTCTGCCTTTACGTACAACTGATTGCGTAATAGGGTCTCAAGCACAGTACGGACATGACGGGTATGTGTTTCCCCGCATCCGGGGCGAAGATCAGGATATCGTTGAGGTACACAAACACAAATCGTCCCAGATATTCCCGTAGTACATCATTAATCAGGTTTTGAAACACTGCGGGGGCATAGTTAAACCAAAAGGCATGACTAGATATTCATAATGGCCAGTGGGGGGTGTTAAAAGCGGTCTTCCATTCATCACCCTGTCTGATTCACACTAAATGATAGGCATTACGGAGATCGAGTTTGGTGAAGAGTGTGGTGCCTTCAAGCAGGTCGAACGCGGAGGCAATTAGGGGCAGAGGATAACGGTTCTTTACTGTGACGTCATTAAGCCCTGCGATAGTCGATGCAGGGACGAGAGTGATTTATCCTTCTTTTCAACGAAAAAGAACCCCGCCCCCGCAAGAGACGACGATGGGTGGATCAACCCGGCATCCAAAGAGTCCCAGATGTAGTCGTTCATAGCGACACGTTCAGGACCAGTCAGAGAAAACAGCTTTCCCCGCGGGGGACTGGTGCCCGGCAATAACTCAATGGCACAGTCGTATGCACGATGCGGTGGCAGCGACTTAGCCTTGACCTTGCTGAATACGTCGGCAACATTGTGGTACTCCGCGGGCACACCCGCCAACTCAGGATTAGGGACCTTGCCGTCCCTGACGGTCATGGCAAAACAGCGCCCGGTACAAGCGGAACCCCAGGAAGTGATCTACCCGTCGGACCAGTTTACATATGGACAATGTTTACGTAACCAGGGATGCCCCAAAATGGCGGAGTGGGTCATTTCACCGAAGACATGAAAACTGATTGTTCCGGAATGAGTACCGGCTATGATTAATTGAACGGTTTCTGCGCGGTGGGTGATGTGACCCAGTACGTGACCGTCCACGGCATGTATACCCAACGGTCGTGAAAGACAGGTGAAGTTTGAGGTGCAAAGACCTAGCGAGGGAGGAGTGCATCAAATTAGCATCTGAACCGGAGTCGACAAAAATCGGAACAGAACATGACGTATGCTTGGATATTAACTTGGCAGTGACCATGTTACGGGGAGAGACGGAAAGAATGGAATGTTGACTCACCCGGCGTACCCGTTGTGACCGCATGGGGGCACCCCTGGCATGGCACTCTGTGACCACATGCCCCGCCTGACCACAATAGAAACACAGGCCCTGGTCTTTCCGACGCTGCCGCTCCTCGATGGTCAATCTGGTTCGTCCCAGCTGCATCGGTTCATCAGCGGCAGCCGGGAGCGAGCTGGAGGAGGACACCGAGGACCCGATGTGGAGAGCGGAACCAGCATCCTGGGACGAGGCTCGCACATCCCGCCGGGGTCGATCCGCCAGCCGGCGATCGGTGTGGATGGCTAACGCGATTAGCTCGTCGAGTTGCTCCGGGAGGTCGATGGCGATCAGCTGGTCCTGGATCTGCGGGGACAGGCCTTGAAAGAACACGTCATGGAGTGCGGCCGGGTTCCATCCGCTCTTAGCTGCGAGGATGCGGAAATCAATGGCGTAGTCGGCAACTCTTCTGTTACCCTGCCGGAGGCGCATCAGGGAACGGGCTGCCTCACGGCCTGGTGACGTATGCTGGAACACTTGGCGGAGAGCGGTCTGGAATGCCTGGAGAGTACTACACGCCGTGGACTGTCTGCTCCACTCTGCCGAAGCCCACGCCGCGGCCCGGCCGGTGAGGTGAGTAATAATGAAGGCGATCTTCGCCCGGTCGGACGGAAACATGGCTGACATCAACTCAAAGTGCAGGTCACATTGTGTTAGGAACGGTTTGATGTCTCCGGATTCACCGGAGAAATGTTCAGGTCGAGATAGCTGATTGCAGACATCAGGAGCAGCAGTGGGTACCGGCGGGGCCATACTTGGTCCCATCGGTGGCTGGTTGGTGGTTGCCGAGGCAGACGGTGTCTGTGGCGTCAGAGAGGTTACGAGCTGATTGATCTGAGAGCTGACAGAGGACATGAAGGCGTCCTGTCTTGTGGCCAGGTCGGCTATATTGGTGCTTAAAGCAGTGATGCGGTCTTCTTGTTGGGCCAGCTGACGGCTATGGAAGCGGACGGCCTGCTGGAATGGATCCGAGTTCGCTGTCTCCATTGTTGGCCTGATCGTTCTATCACAATTGCCAGATGAGGAAGGCAGGAGACAAATGCAGGACTCACTGGAACAGTTCTGGTTCAGAGAGGCTTTTACTGAGGTGCTTAGCAAGGTTCGGTATACAAACAGACAGTCCAAGAAGAGCAACCAAATCCGAAACATCAGGCAGAGGCGTAGACAAAAACACAGGCAGGCAGTCAAAACACCAAGAGACAGCTTAACAAAACGTAGTACTGAGCTTGAAGCACTGGCACAGGGCACAACGATCAGGCAACACCAAGTGCAACTAGTAGCGTCTAAATACTCCCGGAAACAAGTGTAGAAAGGCCCAGAGCAGGGCGTGACCCACTCACCGAGTACCGCCCCCACCAAGCACAGTGAAGACAGCCAAGAGACATACAGACCCAAAAACCCAAACACAAACCACCCAGCCACAAAAGGGAACAAACAAAAACCCCAACACTAACATGATACATGACACATAATAATCAATACAAATCCCATTGTTATGGAGCACGATCCGTGCCCACAGCGCTGACAAGAAGGAAAGCGCTGCACGCCTTTTTCTCCAGACTTCGAGCCTGGAGCCAGAGCAGCGCTGAGCTTAACTTCATGTGGTGTGATCGTTTTAAAGTATGAAATTGATAATAACAACTGTAGTTTCGTCATTCCCTTAATTCGCCCGTACTGCAGCCAGGTTTTGTCGTCTCCATTCGGTTGTCACAATAAAATAAATACAGAAATACATTTAAAAAAATAAAGAAATCTGACAGATTAGGCGTGTCTTATTAATTGAGCGAGCAAATATCCACATGTCAAGAATTACTGACATGTGAAAAGAGAATACAGTGGTCCCTCGCTATAACGCCGTTCACCTGCCGTGGCCTCGGAGTCTCGCAGAGTATTTAGTCCAATTTTGCATGCCTTTTTTTTTACAGTGTTCTGTGTTCTGCATATCTGTTTATAAGAATCTTGTTGCCCAGAAGAGAAAAGAGTGCCAACAACTACTTATAACTGTGTTTGTCACACGGAAACAAACACCTGCTGCAGCCAGGTGTGAGTGGAAAAAGGCACAGCGCCAGGACGCAGAGGCACGATCTGTGAAATACTGGTCAGTCACTATTAATAATTTCTTATGTGTCCGACCTCGTTCGTTGATCGTTAAAATTAATTCATTAGTTCTAAATACCATCGTAATTATTTATAGGAAAACGTTCTATTTTTATTTCTCAAACAAATGTTTGGGCCTGAAAACAGTTTGGTATTATTTTCCTACTAGGGTTTGAACTTTGAGAGTGTTTACAGATGATTGTTTACAGATGATTACGCCAGATTACGCCTGACGTGATCTTGATAAAAACAGGAGAATAGTTTGGCTTTGTTTTTGTTTATTTGGTTGTCAATCAGAGTGCTGAGGGTGAAAATATGGTGTGTTGTAAGGTAATTTGTTAAAAACCGATTTGAGATTTGCTCAGGACATTGTTTTCAGCAAGGGCCCGGTCCCACTGGGGAGAGGATTAATTGTGCATGAATTGAGTATACAAAGTACGGGCTTTTGTTGTAGTCCGCAACAAAAATGGCCAAAAATGACAAATGTCCCAGTATGAATTATGGATATTTTAATAATGTATAGCGAATATATGATGAACAATCATGGTTGTATAACGCATGTAGAACGGATCCGACGCATTGCAATTATCACGGCAGTATTACGGGTGTATTATGAATGCATCGCGCACATGTTGTGCATGCATGGCATCTGCATTGTGGTCATAAAAGAAGCGCACTCTGGCCATCAGCATCACTATTCACACCAACAATACAGCCTCTGGAGCATTTGCTGGACTTGGACAAGTTGATTGGAGTAAAGAAGCAGTGAACAGGGCGAGTGGTGACGTCAGCGGATCGTATCAGAGTGCACCTCTTCTGAACGATTATAACAAGACGTTAAATCTGTTATAAACACAGGAATAAATACTGTAACAGCTGCAGACAAGAAGGAAAAAACACACAACTGTTTTATCAAGCCTTGACAATGTAAAGAAGTCAAATAATTACTTTTTTAGATGGCTCAAAATGCTTTCTGCAGCTTGTTAGTGTTATGTGTTGGACGCAGTCGGAGCACCGACCCAGCGTTTGACATTAGGACCCAGCATAAAGGAATCAGAGCACGGTTCAAAGCATAACAGAATTTAATGACATAACAGTGAGTGCTCAATTAATAACAAATAAGTGCGCGGTCTGGCGAGGTGGAAAAACGGTGCGCTCCCAGCAACACAAACGGTCCGGAGCCAGAACAGTTTGGACCCAAGGACCCCGCCGACACCCCCCAGGTGGCCGCGACCAACCGAGTCTGTGAAAGAAGAAACCATAATGTGAGTCCACCACTCCACACACAGAGAGACCACTCAAAGGTGTACATAATCAGCAAACACTTCCTGGCTTAATCACCAATCAGCTTCCCACCCTGCAGGCATGGAACACCCAGTTCAATTCTCCACTGCAGTGGAAGCTGATTAAACGACTAACATAACAGCTCAATATAATAAGGTGTGAGGGACACCACATCTACTAACTGTACTCATGTTAGTCACAAAACCTAAAGTACCTCAGGAAGTGTGCTGACGAGCGTGAGACCTCACCCCCTCCTCTTTCACAGACCATGGCATCACACCTGGTACGGTCTCTGCGTCCATAATGATGAGATGGTTCTCCAAACGTCGATCTCACCCGTCTGGTCACAAGGTCGAGTCTCTGGCAAATACACACTGTGTACTCCAGACTTAAATGCAACCATGCCCCAATCCATACAGATGCACCACAACTGTGAGTCCTGACGAGCTGCACATGACAAGCCTCAGGTGATCAGGGTGAGGTCCTGATAACTCAGCCACACATCAGCCACTCAGTCCTGAACGCATGCCACCTGGAAGGAAAGACAGAAAACAGAATCAAAAGCCAGCCAGGCACCCCAGCCACACAACAGCACCCCACCCTCACGGGAAGCCTCCCGGCGACCACACAAACCTGGCCCAGGAAAAACACCCCCCTCCAGGGACCATGGCTGGAAACCGTATCTGCATTCATCTTCCAACTGAATCTTCATCTAACACAACTGTTGACGTCTTCTCCTCTGAACTGCATCTTTGCCTTTGTTTCTGTCATTCAATTTGCACAGGTGTGGCCAGGAGTTCTTGAACCTGTGCGGTCAGCCTTTGTCCGACCATGTTTAGAGTCTGTTTAGTCATAAAACAAAAAAGACAAACACAAACAACCAAACCACCCCCCCCCCCTCCCCAGAGGACCGTCCCATCAAACCCCGGGAAGAGGAGAAAAGAAAACACAACCCAAACTTAAGCTTACAAACCAAAAAAAACACTAACACCCCCCCCCCGGACGACATGTAGGGACCAACACCCCCCAGAGGACATCCCGCCAGCTCCAGGAGTAATAACCACAGCCGAAGTCCCTCTGGGATCCAAAGTCACCCACGGGGACTCCCAGCGCCTCCCAGAGGACCGTTCCATCAAACCCCAGGAGACGCCCCCCTCATGACTTAACAGACCCAGCCCCGGCCGTCTATGGCTAGATGGACCCACAGCCCTTTCCCCCCCAGAGGACACCACAGTCACACCCTGAGGGCGGAAACTGGGGGGAAAAAACAAAAGGAAAAAAAAAAACATACAAACAAAACAACCCCAACCCCACCCCCTCAGCGCAGTGGAAACTGGAAGTACGTCCAGTGTCACCAACCACGACTATACTCCAAAAGTCAACCGGGAGGAGTGGAATAGCGGTAATGGCACACGGCACAAAACGGCGCCACCCCTCCGACTTTTAAACCAGCCACCAGCTGCGGGTATATTCCACTGCCCCAAACCTCAGCTACGCCGATGGCATATGTCTCAAAGGCGCGCTGAAGCCGGAGGTGGAACAGGGAATCAACAAAAAAAAACAACACCCCAAACCTCCCCCCCCCTCCCGGGTGCAGAGGTTACCTGGGAAATGCCCAGCATAACCAAACTGCACCACTCCAGCAACGCCGACAACGTACGGCTCACACGGCTGGAGCCAGAGGAGAAGAGAGGGCACAACAAAAACAAAAAAAAAGAAAAAAGAAAAAACAACCCAATTACCCCCCCCCCATCACCCCCCAGAGGACCGTCCCATCAAACCCTGGGAGGTGAAACCAAAAGAAATAAAAAAAAGAAAGACTAACAGACTAACATAAAGTCACCTGGGTCCTTTCTATGCTCAAGACAGCCTGCATGTTCACGACCCCAGAACACTAATAGTGCTGAACATTCCACACAAAAACCAACTCAAAAAACCCCCACAAATTATGAACCAACACAAAACTAATAAGTGACTTATACCGTTAAGCTCAAACAAATGGAACACACCTGTTCCACCTTAAGAGCTATGATGGTAATGTGACTCAGTAACCAACAGGGGGAGCCAAAGTGCTAAAAATAAAAAACCCCTTTGGTAACCGAGAAAACAACTCACGCTGCTTTCCCTGTGCGCAGCTACGTGTAACACACAACCAAAATGTGCTTCAACTAAATTACGCCGAAGCTGACACAACAGACGCAGTAGCTATCTTCACCCGGGGAGACGGGGCTACAACTGTAACAACAGGACGCACAGCGACCCATGCCACAGAACTCCGCCGTGCGCGTTCACCCATTAAACACACACTCATGCAGCTCCCGTTTTACCTCTTATCCGGACGAAGTGTGACGTGAAACCGTCGCTATTCACACTCCACAACAAACCCACAGATAAGGCAACACCACAGGAACACGGCTTCAAGAGAGCTCAAATCACTATTCAATAATCGGTTCTCCGACACGCACCATCCGGGCGGAGAGCACCCGCAACTGATCCGGATAACTTCTGACGTCTGCTGCCGCCTTCCCAGCGCAGTACCGCCTCTGCTACCGCTGGGTCCGTGATGTATTGGCCAGAGACTACTGTTATATGTGTCGGACGCAGTCGGAGCACCGACCCAGCGTTTGACATTAGGACCCAGCATAAAGGAAACAGAGCACGGTTCAAAGGATAACAGAATTTAATGACATAACAGTGAGTGCTCAATTAATAACAAATAAGTGCGCGGTCTGGCGAGGTGGAAAAACGGTGCGCTCCCAGCAACACAAACGGTCCGGAGCCAGAACAGTTCGGACCCAAGGACCCCGCCGACACCCCCCAGGTGGCCGCGACCAACCGAGTCTGTGAAAGAAGAAACCATAATGTGAGTCCACCACTCCACACATCAGCCACTCAGTCCTGAACGCATGCCACCTGGAAGGAAAGACAGAAAACAGAAACAAAAGCCAGCCAGGCACCCCAGCCACACAACAGTTAGCCATTCGCACGCCCAGCTGCAGCTTCCTCTGTGATTCAGGAGGTGATTAGAGCCGTTTTCAACAGCCATTTTGCAGAATAAAATGATTAATCCACCACAAAATAATTATTTTATATATGCAGCATCCAGCGCAGAGCGCGTGGCAGCTGGTAGAACAAAGAATGGCGTCCAACTGCGAACACAGCGCATCTGATTTGCATCCGCCACAAATCAGATGCAAAGCAGACGTAATAAAAATGCTTTATTCGTGGCCAGTCTGTATGCAGTCGCTACCGCTTATGTTAGTCCGTGATGTGGACATGATGGGCACGCAAAATATCCATTTTACACACTGTCCCAGTCTGCTGCCAAGCTGCAAATCCCTGTCAGTTGCGGATATCTGCAGATGACGGTGGATATACAGCGCATAGATTGAGTATGTATTGTGTATGTATTGAGTATGTATTGAGTATGTAAGGCGGATGTCATCCGCATTCAAAATTTTGTGCAGCTCAAAAATCCTGGCAATGGAAAAATGTGCCTCTGCAGATAATTGCAGACGTGTGCGGGTGTCGGCCGACTCATACAAGCATGTTTCATGCATATTGCGGATGTTAAGCGAATATGAGCCAATTTTGTGTGCAGTCCATACGCAAATCCTCCTAAACGCCAGTAGGACCGGGCCCTAAGGAAGTGTAGGAATCTGTGGTTGATTATCAAGCAGATAATCAAGCATTAATTGCCAATAATTGTTGCCGCTTTTGTGGAGCGGCGTTATCAGCCCTTGGTTCCAAATATTGGGGAAGATCTCGGAACTACGAACAATGTTAAAGAGCTTTAATGTGACCAGTTGGAATTTGGGATCTGTGAATTTGATCATTTCATTTAGGATGTTGTCTTGGTTTCAGTTTATTTTATTTTGTCCTGCAGTTCTTTTAGGGTCATGGGGTCATCTAATGGCTTCTGGTAATCTTTTATCTCTGACTCTGAGAGCCCCTTCACACATAACTCATTACAGCTCACATATAGTGAGGCCGAATGGCGCATTTAGGAGGATTTGAATGGCACTCATGTCCAGCAGTAGGCAGAACCATTCGGCCACAGCACATGCACTCCACATTTGCGTCACGCTCGTGCTGGAAACCCAATTGAACGGCATCAAGATGAGGTTGTACTGCCATCTGACTATGGTCACAATATTCATGCGGCATGTCGTATACAGGTCAGACCATTCCGGCCACGGTCGAGGGGCTGCACTAAATGATTGGCCACGTTGAACCCTGGCCGAATGTCACGATCGAGCCAGCCTTCACACCAGCGGCTGAATGAGGGCAAATGGCCAGTGAATGCCCATTCAACCCACACTCGGCCACAGTCGAGATGCCTCCCACAAACTTCTAGCAGCAGTCGCTGGGCACTTAGAAAATGTGGGCCCAGTCGCTCGGCAAGCATGAATGAAGTGCTCAGGACACCACTGTCATGGTGGGGTCGAGGTGGCAACACCTCAAAGGGCAGTCAGTGTGGCGTGTCTGCCCCTCTGAGCACCACGAATGACGTGATAGTGTGTCTTGCCCCCATCCAACATTGTCAAGGTGCTGCTGAGGTCCGAGGTGGCAACAGCTCAAACGGTGGCTGGAGTGCAGTGCGAATGCTGTCCAGCACAGAGCGCACACACCTGGGCAGACTGTCGTGTCCATGATGGATGTAATTTGACACATACGAGGTCTGTCCATAAAGTAACGGTCCTTTTTATTTTTTTCAAAAACTATATGGATTTCATTCATATGTTTTTACGTCAGACATGCTTGAACCCTCGTGCGCATGCGTGAGTTTTTCCACGCCTGTCGGTGACGTCATTCGCCTGTGAGCACGCCTTAGGAAGGAGTGGTCCCGCCCCCTCGTCGGATTTTCATTGTCTGGAAATGGCGGAATGATTTGGACTTTTTTCCATCAGAATTTTTTCAGAAGCTGTTAGAGACTGGCACCTGGAAACCATTCGAAAAATTTATCTGGCTTTCGGTGAAAATTTTACGGGCTTCACAGAGATTAAGGTCTGTTAGTACAGCTTTAAGGACCCCTTTAAGGACGCTCGGTGCGCCGCGCTCCGAGCTGCGACGACGCGGCACAAGCCACCGGACCATTTCTAAACGGATGGCTCTGTGGATACGAGACCGTCATGTGCTCTTTCTCTGGTTATCACAAGAGCTGGACATCAGCCTTTTTCTGGCAGATTTCACTTTTAACAAGAGATTTTTGTCATGGAAAGCCATGTTTCATTCAAACATATGAATGAAATGCATATAGTTTTTGAAAAAAATAAAAAGGACCGTTACTTTATGGACAGACCTCATACATGGCCATGCCCTCCCATGGGTTACACAATGTAACTGAGACATTATGATCATCAGAGCTGTAGTACGAGAAATGCGGGTGTGCACAACGTGCTGCCCGCCCACTGTGTGCATGGAGAAATTAGGCACAGTGCAAGTTTTGAATTTTACCTCGTGATGATGTGGAACAGAGAAGGATTTTTTTTAAAAAGACTTGAAAGTTCAGCTACAATTTGCCAGAAGACACATCAGAGATGCAAGCCTAAATTTGATCTGTTTTGTTGGAAGCAAATTTTTCTCTGCTCTACTCCACTATGAAGCCTTGAGTAGTGATGCAAAATTCAAAACTTGCATTGTGTATAATTTCTCCAGTTGCAACCACAGAAGCCTATAACTTGCTCAGGGTTGTCTGGGTGTGTTGCTGACTTTGGTCATCGTCTCCTTCATGCACAGTCCCTTTGTTTTTGAGAACTGTCTGCTCCACATAGATTTACCATAGAGTGCCATACTGTTTGTATTTCTACATAATTGATGTAAATAAAGACCAAGACATATTCAGTGTCTTGGAAATATTGATGTATCCTTCCCCTGACTTTTCTGAAGAAGATTGGATGTAAAAGTAATAGTTTGTATGTGTTATACTAATTACTTATTAACACCATCATTTTAGCGTTTAGATTTTTATTTCTTTTAATTCATGATGTAGAGTTTACTTTTCACTGTGAGCTTAAAGGGCAGAATTTTAAAAATTTTAATATAAAAGCCTGAATTTTTGTTTTGTTTGTGATGTCCTAAAAAAATGATGTACAGTAGTGTTCAGAATAATAGTAGTGCTGTGTGACTAAAAAGATTAATCCACGTTTTGAGTATATTTCTTATTGTTACATGGGAAACAAGTTACCAGTAGATTCAGTAGATTCTCACAAATCTAACAAGACCAAGCATTCATGATATGCACACTCTTAAGACTATGAAATTGGGCTATTAGTAAAAAAAAAAAAAGTAGAAAAGGGGGTGTTCACAATAATAGTAGCATCTGCTGTTGATGCTACAAACTCAAAACTATTATGTTCAAACTGCTTTTTTAGCAATCCTGTGAATCACTAAACTAGTATTTAGTTGTATAACCACAGTTTTTCATGATTTCTTCACATCTGCGAAGAATTAATTTTGGTGGTTTGGAACCAAGATTTTGCTCGTTTACTAGTGTGCTTGGGGTCATTGTCTTGTTGAAACATCCATTTCAAGGGCATGTCCTCTTCAGCATAAGGCAACATGACCTCTTCAAGTATTTTGACATATCCAAACTGATCCGTGATACCTGGTATGCGATATATAGGCCCAACACCATAGTAGGAGAAACATGCCCATATCATGATGCTTGCACCACCATGCTTCACTGTCTTCACTGTGAACTGTGGCTTGAATTCAGAGTTTGGGGGTCATCTCACAAACTGTCTGCGGACCTTGGACCCAAAAAGAACAATTTTACTCTCATCAGTCCACAAAATATTCCTCCATTTCTCTTTAGGCCAGTTGATGTGTTCTTTGGCAAATTGTAACCTCTTCTGCACATCTTTTATTTAACAGAGGGACTTTGCGGGGGATTCTTGCAAATAAATTAGCTTCACACAGGTGTCTTCTAACTGTCACAGCACTTACAGGTAACTCCAGACTGTCTTTGAACATCCTGTAGCTGATCAATGGGTGAGTCTTTGCCATTCTGGTTATTTTTCTATCCATTTTGATGGTTGTTTTCCATTTTCTTCCACTCGTCTCTGTTTTTTTTTTCTTTTTTTTTTTTGTCCATTTTAAAACATTGGAGATCATTGTAGATGAACAGCCTATAATTTTTTGCACCTGCATATAGGTTTTCCCCTCTCCAATCAACTTTTTAATCAAACTATGCTGTTCTTCTGAACAATGTCTTGAACGTCCCATTTCCCTCAGGCTTTCTAAGAGAAAAGCATGTTCAACAGGTGCTGCCTTCATCCTTAAATAGGGGACACCTGATTCACACCTGTTTGTTCCACAAAATTGATGAACTCACTGACTGAATGAAACACTACTATTATTGTGAACACCCCCTTTTCTACTTTTTTTACTAATAGCCCAATTTCATAGCCTTAAGAGTGTGCATATCATGAATGCTTGGTCTTGTTGGATTTGTGAGAATCTACTGAATCTACTGGTACCTTGTTTCCCATGTAACAATAAGAAATATACTCAAAACCTGGATTAATCTTTTTAGTCACATAGCACTACTATTATTCTGAACACTACTGTAAAAGCTGAAGGGGGCACTAACTTTTTCACAGCACCATATATGCAGACTCTCTGGTTGTGTAGTTATTAGCTCTCCAGAAAGTGTCCAGTTCACCACATTAATAGTCCCACACTAAAATAGTAAAGAAACCACTTATCTTAAACTTTGGAATTGAACCTCTTTTTTTCTATTATTAATTTGCCATTTTGAGCCTTCTGGACTCTGAGGAAGAGAACACCTGAATGGGAACAGGACCAGCTTTGATACACACTAACACAACAATATGTCTTGTGTTTGTTCACCATCAGTGTGGCGTCCTCCATCCTGATCTGTAAGACGCCTGCATACAGTGATCCCTCTCAACAGCCCGTCAAGCTGACCGTGGATTCTGTGGAGCGCCATGCCCCAGTACACTTCACCTATAACGAAGACCCCTTCATCAGTGGCATCCAGCCTTCGCGCTCCTTCATCAGGTTCGAGTTTACACATTTCTTAATAAGAGAAGCCGGCTTGTGACCAGAGGGTCAACATTGCTGAGTGGAGGGGCACTGAGGGGCAGAAATACAGCCCATTCAAAATTCACAACATCCTATGTTGTTCAAAGTGAGCACAAATTCCAAGGCCCCCATTGTCCAGGTCTGAAGGGTTTCCCTCACTGCTCAGTGGACTTTGTGGCTCAGTTTGGATTTTATTCTTTACCAGTGTCAGCTCATTGAAGTTCTTTTCGATTAGGGTATGTTGAGTAGATTTAGCACATTACTTTGTCTCTGAGATGAGAGAAAGTGAAATGGTCGTGGACGAGCTGACACTTAGTTTTACAACAGGAGCAAATGAGTGGGAGGTGACGACTAACGCTGATGGTGGGTCTCTCCCGCTGGGAATCTACTGTATCTTTGTGTGAAGCTCATGCTAACCGGTCTGATATCTGTTCTGTCTCTCTCAATGTAGCGGAGGCTGCACCGTGTCGGCTCACGGCTTCTTTCTCCGATCAGGCCTCCAGCCACAGATGGTCCTCAACACCGGACATGATGAGGCCTTCTATGTGGTGAGTAGACTCCAGACTGCCAACCAGTTTTAAAGAAGAGACCCATTGCCATCGTACTTGGAAGTCAGAATTTGTCAGTTATGTCCCCTGACAACCCGGTATCACGGCCAGTCGTGATTCAGCAGCACGAAATATACATTAATCTATTGGTTTGTGATATTGTGACGAAAAGTGCCTTATTTTTGTCACGGCAGCATGAATCCATTCTCATTTATCTCGTGATGGCTGCACAAAATTAAAAGAAAAGCGGGGGGTCGGGGTGGTTATGGTTAGGGTGGGGGGAAGGAGTAGGGTTAGTAATAGTGAGTTAAAAAAAAATGTGTTACGAAAATTTGTCTCATTTCATGACAGGAGCATGAAAAAAAAAACGTGAGACTGGGCTGCCCCTGAAGTGACAACTATTTTGAACCCCACATACCACAAGGTCACAATCCAAGATGGCTGCTCTGAGTGTCAGCAGGTGTGAAAGCTGTCTTAGGACTTCTGGTGTGTGTGTGTGTGTGTGTGTGTGTGGGTGTGTGTGTGTGTGTGTGTGTGTGTGTGTGTGTGTGTGTGTGTGTGTGTGTGTGTGTGTGTGTGTGTGTGTGTCCATTCAGTTTCAGAAATTGTGTGCACAGTACAGTCCTGCTGTTTGTAATGGTTTGGCACTGGACCCCAACGTAGAGAATCACAACAGAAGACAAGTAAAAATAAGATTAGTGTGTCCCCAAAGCTCAGTTCAAAAATAGCGGATGACAGGTTTCATCTTTGAGTTTGGAAAGCCAAAACTTTCCTTTTTGCTAAAGCTTATAGTTAGGGCTGGATCAGGTGACCCTGAACCATCCCTTAGTTATGCTGCTATAGACGTAGACTGCTGGGGGGTTCCCATGATGCACTGTTTCTTTCTCTTTTTGCTCTGTATGCACCACTCTGCATTTAATCATTAGTGATCGATCTCTGCTCCCCTCCACAGCATGTCTTTTTCCTGGTTCTCTCCCTCAGCCCCAACCAGTCCCAGCAGAAGACTGCCCCTCCCTGAGCCTGGTTCTGCTGGAGGTTTCTTCCTGTTAAAAGGGAGTTTTTCCTTCCCACTGTAGCCAAGTGCTTGCTCACAGGGGGTCGTTTTGACCGTTGGGGTTTTACATAATTATTGTATGGCCTTGCCTTACAATATAAAGTGCCTTGGGGCAACTGTTTGTTGTGATTTGGTGCTATATAAAAAAATTGATTGAATTGATTGATTGATCTTTGACAGAAAGTAGGTCGAGGCACACGGGAGATCAGTCCAACAGGCAACAGTCTTTCTAAGAGAAGCTGCAAAGGGTAAACAGGCAAAGTTCAGCTACAGGGAGTTCTCATACTCAGTGATCAATCCTAAACAGCAGGCAAAAATCAGGAACACAGGACAGGAGCAAAGGTCTGTAACAGGAAGTCTACAACACTGGAAAAGGCACTGGAACTGGAACGTGAGAGGGCAGGAAGATCCTACACAATCCTGCAATGACAGAATGCACTATAAACAGTTAAATATGCAAATAAACAACCAAAAAGGAAGTGCAAAAACATGCAAAATCAGAATGGCTGAAACAGGAAGTTAAGTGCCACAAAACAAACATGAACGTCAAAGTAAAAGCACTAGAGAATATTTATGAGGAAGGAGAATTTCCCACATCATATGAAGAATAGTACTAGAGACAGAATAACATGAAAACTATAGAAAATTTAGAATAGCACGCAGCCCAAACCAAAACACCAAAATGTGTCCTGTGACACTGTCTGTAGACATGTTACTATTGTATTTTTCTGCTTGAAACAGTACGTAAGGTGTTTGTTTTTTATTAACTGGTGCTGCAAACATTGGCTAACCTGATAAAAGCTGCTAACAACAATTAGCTGCACCACACAACAAGACAGGCAGTAAATGACAACACTAATATAACTTCTGCACCATCTGTTCTCATCCATGAGTTCTCTCTGCTTGAACTCTATACTCCAAAATCTTGGAGGCGTCCAGCTTTTTTAGTGTTTTGTATAAACTGGAAGGCTTTTACCTGGAGTGTGACATCATTGCGGGTCACAATTTCTGACATCCAAGGTAACTGGAGCTCAGTATTCATCTCTCTACGTGACTCTCTGCTCTGCCAAAGTGATGCGGCTGTGTGACTGCTGAATGACTCTGCAGTGGCTTTGCCATGACACAGCAATAAAACACAGCTGGAATATCTAACAGACAAAGAATTTAGAGAGGACTGGGGCACCTAATCATTTGAAGGAATGCAAAGATTGGGCTCAATACCCAGATTGGCGTTAGGACATTGCTTCTTTTTCTTTTTTTGAGGAGAAATGTGTGAATTTAATTCTTGTGGTTGCTCTGAACTGTCTCAAAATATTATTTTTCTTTTCTAAAATTCTAAAGTATTGACATCATAACTTTGCAAAACTGCCAACACAATCTTTTTATTTCATCTGAGAGCATGTGACAGAATCATATGTTGCCACATTAACCACGCCACAGTACCACCCCAGGTCCCGCGTAGCAACCAGATAACCAGTTCACTCCCACTGCTCACAAACAACCATCTGTCTGCTTCAGCCAAGTAAAACGTGTGCAGACTTTTCCATTTTCTGGTATCTTCGGCACTGATGCATCTGTGCACAGGATCATGCACAGAGAAATGTCTTAGCTGATGTTCCCTCTAAATACAATGATCCTCTGACTCTGACTCTACCTAAGTAACCACTCATATGACACAAGGTCATTCCAGCAGTACCCAAGGATCCTCCAAAGAGACCTGGTAACAAATTATCCAGTTGCCGTTTTAGATCGCTGGTCTGCATTCGAGTCTCACAGTGAGGCAGTTCGCACCAGGACCTGAGAGACTTGGACCTTTGTTCTCCTGAAGCGGTATCAGCATCACCAAACCCCTCTGTTCCTGCAACCCCATGAGTCCATAAGCTCTTTTTCTGTCTCAAAGCCTGAGGACCCAGAGACATAACTACTGCTGCCAAGATAAGTGAATGTCTCTACAAGTTCATTACTTTCACCACATACAGATACCCTTCTGATGGCCGAGTCCAGGAAATCGCAAAAAGCCCAATTCTTAGTCTTGATCCAGGACAATCATAAACCCTGACACTCCAACTCCATGCTCAGCTTCTCAAGTGCCAACCCTGTCTCACGGCAAGTCATGATTCAGGAGCACAAAATATACATTAATCTATTGGTTTGTGATATTGTGACGAAAAAGTGTCTCATTTTTGTCACGGCAGCACAAATTCATTCTCATTCATTCTGTGATGGCTGCACGAAATTAAAAGTGAAGCCGGGGGGTCAGGGTGGTTATGGTTAGGGTTAGTAATATTGAGTTAAAAAAGCCCTGTCACGAAAATTTGACTCGTTTCGTGACGGAAGCAGGAAAAAAAGCGCTGCAAGTGCAGCAATCTGGGAATCCATTTATTCTGCTGCATCTTTGTTTGTTGTTCCTGTAGTTTCTGTTTTTCACCAACAAACACACCATCATGAAGACAAGGTTGAATAAACATAAATAAAACATCTACAGTATTTGCTCACGTGTGCTTGTCAACTAAATCATTTTCGCTGGGTCACCTTGGCTTGACAAGTTTATTCAAATGCACATATTAAATAGATTCAGATCAACTCACGATGGTGAAATCAATGTACTTCAGATAATAAATGTGTTGAAAAATGAACCTGTGTGGTGTTGCAGATCCACTGAACCTGCTCTGGTCTGATACTGGTAGTAATTTGGGGTTCAGTGCTTTGCACCACGACAATCTGCAAGACTGTTGTTTGTTTTTCAGTAAGATTATTCTTTTTAGTATATTGTGTATCTGAGTTTGAGATATCATAAGTGTTGTCACACACTGGTCAAACTTAATACTTGTAGTGCACTTTGCAGTAAAGTAACGACTTAATTGCCAAACTGTTCGTGTCAGTGAAGTTCATATGTCCTTAGTTTCTGGGACTATTTGATTGATAACCTGTCGATTGTTTCCCAAAATTACTGTAGCTCCTTGTCTTGTCACATATATGGTATTTTCATTATACAAAAAACACAAAGAAAAAAGGAGTCCTGATGATGGAAAAGAGCTGAAGTGTTTGACAAATAGGAGACAAAAGGAAATGAGAAATCCACATCTGGAGCCGTCACCTCTGACTCAGCCACAGGAGCAGAGCGAAACCTTTTGGATGTTCTGGCTCTGCTCGGATCCAACAGGCTTTATTCTACTTACTGCAAGGAAAAACCACACGTTCATGTGTGATGGACGTCTTTGCTGCCTGAGCCTGGAGGTGTTTTAAATTACCAGCATTCAGCCCGCTGTCTGCATGCCCTGAAAATGTCTTCAATGAATGAAGCTTACACATAATTGCTTTAAAAGGTGGTGAAAGATGATAAGCTTAGCTTAATTAAGACTGTGAAGATTCTCATTCATCCATGACATAAACCAAAGTCAACAGGAGTTGTTATAGAGAGAGAAGGAACTTCAGGAGCGTTTATTCTAACTTCTGTTTTGTTGGACGTCCCACTGGATTATGGAATTATGATGTGAAAGAAATAACAAATCATGAATACAACATGCATGGAATTCTTAGTTGACCTCCAGCAACAGCATTTTGAACCATTTGAAGACCTCTGATGCTTGTGTGTGGCAAACCAGAAGATAAGAAAATAAGTTTCTGCATCCACCATAGACAGAACAGGTATAAACTTGGTGGCTTCCTTCATTCTTTTCCTTCTCATGCAGCCAGCCCTTGTGTGAGGAAGGCTGGCTTCTTGGTACTACAGATATACCATGCAGCACCAAGGTTTTTACATATGTTAGTGATAGGGTTAAAGGTGTTCAAAATGGCATTTTACACATTGATACAGCAGCCAAAAACCATTTTCTATACATAGATTTACTGGATTAATGTAAAAAAATAAATAAATAATAATTCAAATCAGACTTTTTAATTCTATTGAACTCTCAGTGAAACATTGAGGGAATAACATGCACAGGAGCAGCGGCATCAGACTGGGGGGGTAAAGGGTACCAGAGCATGGGGGGCACAAAAACTGGCATTAAATACATTTTTGTGTTGCATGTTATTAATGTCCATACAATTCATGTTGTAAAAGAATTAGAATGAATGTATAAATGTTGCAAAACATAATTCTGCTCTACCAATAATATTGAAAATCTCTGAGGGCCCTTCCACCCCTGCACAGTTGTACAATGGTTTAGTCCAGGCGCACAGGCGGCACGCTGCCCCCAACACACACACACACACACACACACATACACACACACACACACACACACACACACATCCCAAATGGGATCTGACAGAAAGAGGTGTTTAGTAATGCTGAAACAACTAATCAATTTAAATGATTATTAAAATAGTTGTCAACTAATTTAGTCATCATTTAGTTATTAAATAACTTTGTTTTACCGTAAATCTTTAGTTTCTTCCATATAAATCAACCGTTTCTGCAGCACGGCTTTGCTTTGAACCTTGAACCAATCAAAGGAGTGCTTCGATCTGGTGCTTTGTTGATTCAGTGTTTTATTTAGCTTAATCTTAATTTTTCCCCACTAAAACCCCAAAGTGCATATGTCTGTGAGTAATATTTACCTTTTGTGTTAATCTGACCTGTTATGGGCTTCTGAAACAGTTAATAGATGTATTTTATAATTTAAATACGGGACCGATGCTAATGCGTTAGCGTGTCTATGGCATTTTCAATGTTGAAGTTAGCATTAAGCTGTTGCAGCTGTCAGCACATTTGTTTTCTGTATAATAATTCATGGCTCAGCGTTTGTTGTCGTAAAAGAGTCAAATGTATTACAAATTTATTTATTTTTATTTGTATATCAACAACAATAATAGTAATAATAACTAATAATGCCACAATACAGTTTTAGAGAAATGGACAAAAAGAATCTGCTAAAACAAAACAGAAAAGATTAAACCAACTAACAATGAACATTAATAAATATAGAAATAACTGTTTCCTGTGAACACCTAGTGATTCTTAAACCTCCACTTCATCCCTGTTTTATTTAAGTTTAATGACAATTTGTTTTGGTCAAACCACATCTAAGAAAAAAATAAAATGCAGTAAACTGCACATTTGTGTCTTTTTTCATGAAAATATCTTATTAAATATAACATATTACACTTTAGTCAGGCCTTTAAAATAGTTTGGACTCTTGCTGTAATATGTTGTCAGTGGTTGAGATAGGTGCTGTAGGCATCTAAAAATGCTCATAATCTGGTGAAACCTGATAGAAATCTCTTTGTGGTGTGTCGGTGATGTATGTCTGTGCAAAATAGAACAAAACACTACTCCAGGTATGTTTTTGATGAGAATATAACATAACTTTGTTACGAGGTCAAACGTTGATGTTGCGTGATAAAGCCCTTTTAATAATAACTCACTTAAAGAAATAATGGCAAAACACACATGTAAGTTAAAAAAAGCCAAAACGATTAATCGAAAAAATAATCAACCGATGAACTGATTAGTAAAATAGTCGTTAGTTGCAGCCATAGTGTTTAGGCTGAAATAAAATATGTCTTTCCTAAAAAATCAAAGTCCGGATTTCAAAAAAGAAGAGAAAAAAGGACAGGGAAAGAAAACTAAATGAGGGAAAGCAGCTGCTAACCAAATTCTTTGAAAAGAGAGGTGAGCTTGAAAGCTAGCTATATATGCACCAAATTTGCACCATTTTTCTAAATTAAAACTGTCAGTCTGCATTACTAGATTGTGTTTATGATTTAGTTTAAGCTCTAACAGACAGTAATGGCTAAAATAACAAAACAAAAAAACTTGTCAATGTTCAAATATCTATCTCCCTTGTATACTGAGGATGTCTGACGATGCCCCCAGGAGGAACTGTTAAGAAGAGGGTTTTGGGACATCTATGTTTGGATCTTCTCAGCCAGCAGCTTATTTAGAGGTTTGATAGGCTAACATTCTACTGAAAAATAACAATGATTAAAGAAAAATTCTAAAATACTGATTTAAAGCAAATCACAACATTTCAAAAAATGAGAAGCACACAGCTGGGCACAGTGTTTGGTGTTGTCAGTCAGCTGTCGGGGCGTTAATTTGAGGACAGGAGTCACCATAATAACGCTATTTGTCAGCTCATCAATAAGGACACACAGAACACACAAGATCTTCATCTCAAACTCTTTTTGTTGGAGGAAACAATGGAAACGTTATTAAAATGGTGATAATAAGATGAAACAAACATTCATGTTGAGGTACTCTTCAGATTTTTCTGATGAGCCAAGTGAAAATACAAATGGCTGGCATATTTCAAGATAGAATAAAAGTACATTACCAGTTGACCAATGCCTAATTAAATTACAGGGGTATTAGCAATGGGTCGATGCAAAATAGAACTATTCAGGCAAGGCTCTATATCAAATATCTGTCACTCTCTAACACATATGAAACAGAAATTAAATCACTTGTGCAACTGAAAGCCAGAACTATCAGAGTAACTTTTTTCTCCTGGAAAGTAAAATCAGTTGCATCATAAACTATTTTCCTTTGGCTTCTCCAGTTTGCTGGTTTGAAAAAGCGATACTGGTATGGATCAACATTTTGATTTGGCACAGGTTTTATGCTGGATGTACACAACCCCAGATGTACACAGAGACTGAGACTCAGGTGGGCTTGGTGAACAAATCAACCTGGAAACCTTACATCACATCATCATGTCAAATCCTTGCCATTACCATGCTGACTGTCTTCCAAAAATGTTACAACAGCAGTTCCAAAGTGAACCCAATATGCAGGCAGCCAGATATGAGGTATGGTGAAATAACAGGTGATTTATTGTCCAAGCACATGAAAACCAAACCAGCAACAATGTGAGTATAAAAATCCCAACTCGTGAAAAACTCCAACAAGCGGAGTGAGAACCCGGGGAAAAATGGGAGTAAATACAATACGAAAACAAAATCCACATTGAGACTGAAATGACGGAGGCAATTGGAATAAAACAGACTACAAAAATGGACACAGCTACAACCACAGATTAACAAATAGAACAGACTACTTACGGCAAGTGCGTGGGAAGAACCAAACGAGAGAGAAGGAACTAACAATTGAACAGGGAAACGATGGAGGCTTAAATACACAGACAATAATGAATGAACACGCGACAGGTCCAGAGTGGGATAGTAGGGGAAACCGGAACTAAAGATACGTGAGCATACATACAGAGCCTAATAAGCACAAGGTTACTCAAAACTCAACCAAAGTCTGAGGGTAAGAGGAACTAAAAAACAACAAGATAGCATGAGCAATTAGTGATTTCTGATATCCGCCAATCTGGATCCAGATAACCTCCAAAGTTCAGTGGAGTCTTCCATTCCCTAATATCTAACTGTGGTGTAAATTTGGTGAGAATCCGTGAAGTTGTTTTTACATAATTCTTCAAAGTCTATATAAAGTGAAATCTTGATCCAGAATCTCGATTCAGATCTGGGTAACCTCCCAAATTCTGTGGAGTCTTCCATGCCCTAATATCTATCTGTGGTGCCAATGTGGTGAGAATCAGTGAAGTAGTTTTGACATAATCCTTAAAAGCCTATTTAATTTAGTTTAACCTTTATTTACCCATCTTAGTCCCATTGAGATTGAGATCTCTTTTACAAGGGAGACTTGGACAATTATAAAGTTTCCAATTCATCTAACCTGCATGTCTTTGGACGTGGGAGGAAACCGGAGCACCCAGAGGAAACCCAAAACTTTCGTCAAAATCTGCGCAGTAGTTTTGATGTAATCCTGCTAACGGACAGACAGACAGACAGACAAATAAATAAATAAATGCTAATGATTTTATTACGTCCTTGGTCGACATAATAATACACAATCTCCAACAAAACAATCAAATAACAAACCAAGAAAACAAATGCAGAAAACTAACATGGCACTCAAAATTAAACACAGTGCAAAACAGGGAAACAAAACATAATAAAACCAGAGAACACATACTGAGGATACACTGACGAAAAAAGACAAGGACAGAGGACAGATCACGAGGACAATGACTAAACAGACTACAGACATGGACAAGGGACAGACCACCAACACTGACAGGGGACAGACCACAAGCATGACAAACACAGATGACAGACAGGGACAGGGGATTGAACACAACGGATACAAACAAAAGGACACAGACAGAACTTACTCACCAACCATATGCAAACAAAAGACAGAGCACAGAGTAGAACCAGACATAGACAAGGGACAAACCATAGCAGAAAATGTACCTAACTTCACGTATGAAAGGGGTTTTACTACCCCCCAACCCCCGACTCCTGACAGTGTCTCGTCTTTCACTCTCTCTTTCCCTGGTCATTGACCTGTGTTCAGGTCAGAGCTTGATGGGTCTCTGGGGAGTTCATGCTTTGTTGCACTTTAACATTGTGAAGGCTCTGAAATCACAGACCCAAAGTTGCGGGTTGGAGTCCTAGCAGTTGCATCTCGGGAATCTTGTGCAATCACCTCAGCACGGCAGCAGTGGAACTTGGAGTACCTTCAGTCTGTCTCTGGAAAACAAATATTTAATAAGCAGGAGCAAAGGCAGAATAAATGTTGCTATGGTGACATGGCTTTGAATGCAGGTTAAGAGCTTTTGGTTAAACCGACTGTCTCCATGCTTCAGGTGTCCTGTTGAGTTCTTTAAACGTTTGCTCCCCACGTTTCAGAGATGACTACTTTAGGATACATACTTACTCCAACAGTGTATCAAAGACTCCAAAGCCAGCATTGTGAGTGATTGATAATACATGTACATAGTTTGTCCAATTACAAACCCAGGTGCCTTTAATTCTCAGAGTTATCTGGGTGTCTTGTTGGCTTCATTCACTAGTCTTCTAGCAAAGGCACAGTTTTTAATAGACCTATCTACTTCAGACAGATTTGGATACATCATCTCAGGATTTGCTGGCATGATGCTGCTCTTTGCACACCTGATGAAGTGAAGCAAAGCATGTTCTGATTTGGACTTGGCTGGAAACCACTTGGAACACCGGCTACTTTGAACATGTTTCTCTATGTGCAACTGGAGTTGCATCACATTAGGTGTACAACATAAAACATGTTCTAGATCTGTTGTGGTGACACTGAGCAACCATGGCAAATAAATACATAAATGTGAAAGCATACTGTATGTATTTCTTATGGCTGATGACACTAACATCCAAGACATATACAGTGACTTGGAAAGGTTCATATGTCCATTACCTGATCTGTCCAAAGAAAGCTGGCTGTGAAAGTATGTATTAAAAATTATTATTTTATTTAGTTTGTCTAGTGACTTTAAAACTCTGAAAACAGAGGGGCTGTGTACATAAATGTCTTGAATTCCAAAATGGTAAATACAATAGTTTTGTTAAATTTCAATTCAATTTAATCAGCTTATAAAAGCGCCAAATCACAACAAAAGTCACCTCAAGGCGCCGTGCATAGAATAATTCAAAATAAAATTTAAAATAAGTGAATAAAAACAGAAATAATAAAAATAACTTTAGAATTAAAAAAACAATTAAAAGAATAAAACAGATAAGAAAAATAAAAACTATTCATAAGAAAGAGAATAAAAATACATTTTAAGTCTTGATTTAAAAATGTGCACGGACTCATTGTCTCATGGATGCAGGAAGACTGTTTCTACAGGGCAGGTGCACAATGAGAGAAGGCTGTTTGACCTGCCAACTTCTTCTTCACCCTGGGAACACACAATAGTCCTGCATCTTGTGAACACAAACCCGGGCCGGCACGTAGGGTTTCACCAGGTCAGCCAGATAAAGAAGTGCCAGTCCATGGACAACCTTGTAGGTTAATAACAAGACCTTAAAATCTGCTCTCACAAAAACAGGAAGCCAGTGCAAGGATGCCAGAATGGGTGTGATATGTTCAAACCTCCTGCTTTGTGTCAAAAGACTAGCAGCAGTGTTCTGAACCAGCTGAAGACCCCCAATGCTGGACTGCTGCAACCCCGAAAACAGGACATTACAATTGCCCAATCTTGAAGAAACAAAAGCATGAATCAGGGTCTCAGCAACAGCCATAGACAGGATGGGGCAGATCCTCGCTATATTTCACAAATGGAAAAAAGCAGTCCTGGTAACATACCTGATATGAAGGTGAAAGGACAACATGGGATCAGAAATTACCCCAAGGTTCAAGGTGTTGTTAAACCCCTTGAATTAAAGTTGTTAGTCTACATGCACTACAAACACATGGTAATTGTTTCATTTCACCTCCATTGTGATGATATAATTGCAAAAATACTTGTGGCCCTGATGGTAGTTTGTAGCCAAAAATTCTACCACAAACTAATGTGACTGGTTGTGAAAAACATCTGGCAAATGACCTTAATGACTATTCAATTATTAATAACTAATTAGCAAAATACCTGCGCTATGAGTGGGAATAATCCTCATTTTGTCATTTAGCTGCTATGTGACAGTTATTATGGAAGCATCTGATCGAAGAGTTTTGCCATTTGACACTCACACTGGTTGCTGATGTTTAAGCAGTGATGTAAAAGTGATACATTTTAACACAGCTATTTCCGCATCAGTATCACTGGTGGTGGAAGGCAGATTGATCCAAATATCCAAATATTGATCCAAATATGATTGATACTGGTGTAATGAGGTTGATACTTTAGTTTCAGTTTCTCTCCTATATGCACTGCTGCACTGAATGGACTGCATTTATATAGTGCTTTTCCATCTGCATCAGACGCTCAAAGCGCTTTACACTTCAATGCCTCACATTCACCCTGATGTGAGGTTGCTACCATGCAAGGCGCCCACGATACACCGGGAGCAACTAGGGGATTAACGACCCTGCCCAAGGGCCCTTAGTGATCCTCTGGTCTAAAGCACTGGACCTTCACCTCCATAAATTCAGAAAAGAAGTGTACTGAAAGGGAGAATTTATGTATAGAGAGACCTACAGACAGACAGACAGACAGACAGACAGACAGACAGACAGACAGACAGACAGACAGACAGACAGATAGATAGATAGATAGATAGATAGATAGATAGATAGATAGATAGATAGATAGATAGATAGATAGATAGATAGATAGATAGATAGATAGATAGATAGATAGATAGATAGATAGATAGATAGATAGATAGATAGATAGATAGATAGATAGATAGATAGATAGATAGATAGATTTTATTTACTGAACACACATCCCTTTTGAAATTCTACGTTTTATAATGTTTTGCTGTGGAATGATAATTTTGTACACTTTGTTTACTGAATCAAAAATTCAGAAAAGAGATGCAATGAAGGGAGAAATTTTATTTAATTTTTGTGTTTTAAGAATTTAATTTGTTCTCGAATGGTAATTTTGTGCACATTGTTTAAGAAAAAAACAGACATGACAATGTATGGCAAAAATTGCTTTGCTGCTGCTCTGTTATTTCTGAACAAAATCTTTTATTGTGATAATAAAGTATATAGCTGCCTGTCCACCTTGCCCAAATTCTGTCCTGCATTTCAATTAATTAATAATCCAAAGGATTATTAATTAGATGATAGTACCGAATGCCATATATGTATGAGTGGCACGTGAAAATTACCCCCCACGTTACCCCAGTATCTAGATAGACAACACAGAATGAAGCAATCCGATACGTTGTTTCAGCATGATGCATGAACAGAGGAACAGACACACATTTCACACTCCCATCCAGATGGTGGCGGTAATGCAGTGACAACCACCATAAACGTTCGTAGAAAAAGACGTAGTGTTGTGGCTCGTTAGTCTGCTAAAACTTTTGTCTGAGATGATAGTACCTAATTCTATATACCTACGAGGAACATGCAAAAATTAGCCTCCTGTGTTACTCCAAGGTCTACATAGATGACACAGAATGAAAATCAGCGATCGGATGAGATGTTTTGATGTGATACAGGATCAGACAGACGGACGGACATTTTGTGAATTATAGTACAGATTGTTGATAATGACGTAAAATGCAAAAATCTATTTAAGCATAAAAATTCAAAAAGAAAAAATAATATAGCACCTTCAATTGCACCACAGACTAAAACAGTTAAATGTGGTCTATTAAACATTAGGTCTCTCTCTTCTAAGTCCCTGTTGGTAAATGATATAATAATTGATCAACGTATTGATTTATTCTGCCTAACAGAAACCTGGTTACAGCAGGATGACTATGTTAGTTTAAATGAGTCAACACCCCCGAGTCACACTAACTGTCAGAATGCTCGTAGCACGGGCCGTGGCGGAGGATTAGCAGCAATCTTCCATTCCAGCTTATTAATTAATCAAAAACCTAGACAGAGCTTTAATTCATTTGAAAGCTTGACTCTTAGTCTTGTCCATCCAAATTGGAAGTCCCAAAAACCAGTTTTATTTGTTATTATCTATCGTCCACCTGGTCGTTACTGTGAGTTTCTCTGTGAATTTTCAGACCTTTTGTCTGACTTAGTGCTTAGCTCAGATAAGATAATTATAGTGGGCGATTTTAATATCCACACAGATGCTGAGAATGACAGCCTCAACACTGCATTTAATCTATTATTAGACTCTATCGGCTTTGCTCAAAAAGTAAATGAGTCCACCCACCACTTTAATCATATCTTAGATCTTGTTCTGACTTATGGTATGGAAATAGAAGACTTAACAGTATTCCCTGAAAACTCCCTTCTGTCTGATCATTTTTTAATAACATTTACATTTACCCTGATGGACTACCCTGCAGTGGGGAATAAGTTTCATTACACTAGAAGTCTTTCAGAAAGCGCTGTAACTAGGTTTAAGGATATGATTCCTTCTTTATGTTCTCTAATGTCATATACCAACACAGAGCAGAGTAGCTACCTAAACTCTGTAAGGGAGTTAGAGTATCTCGTCAATAGTTTTACATCCTCTTTGAAGACAACTTTGGATGCTGTAGCTCCTCTGAAAAAGAGAGCTTTAAATCAGAAGTGTCTGACTCCGTGGTATAACTCACAAACTCGTAGCTTAAAGCAGATAACCCGTAAGTTGGAGAGGAAATGGCGTCTCACTAATTTAGAAGATCTTCACTTAGCCTGGAAAAAGAGTTTGTTGCTCTATAAAAAAGCCCTCCGTAAAGCTAGGACATCTTTCTACTCATCACTAATTGAAGAAAATAAGAATAACCTCAGGTTTCTTTTCAGCACTGTAGCTAAGCTGACAAAGAGTCAGAGCTCTATTGAGCTGAGTATTCCATTAACTTTAACTAGTAATGACTTCATGACTTTCTTTGCTAACAAAATTTTGACTATTAGAGAAAAAATTACTCATAAACATCCCAAAGATGTATCGTTATCTTTGGCTGCTTTCAGTGATGCCGGTATTTGGTTAGACTCTTTCTCTCCGGTTGTTCTGTCTGAGTTATTTTCATTGGTTGCTTCGTCCAAACCATCGGCATGTTTATTGGACCCCATTCCTGCCAGGCTGCTCAAGGAAGTCCTACCATTATTTAATGCTTCAATCTTAAATATGATCAATCTATCTTTGTTAGTTGGTTATGTATCACAGGCCTTTAAGGTGGCAGTAATTAAACCATTACTTAAAAAGCCATCACTTGACCCAGCTATCTTAGCTAATTATAGGCCAATTTCCAACCTTCCTTTTCTCTCAAAGATTCTTGAGAGGGTAGTTGTAAAACAGCTAACTGATCACCTGCAGAGGAATGGTCTATTTGAAGAGTTTCAGTCAGGTTTTAGAATTCATCATAGTACAGAAACAGCATTAGTGAAGGTTACAAATGATCTTCTTATGGCTTCGGACAGTGGACTTATGTCTGTGCTTGTTCTGTTGGACCTCAGTGCTGCTTTTGATACTGTTGACCATAAAATTTTATTACAGAGATTAGAGCATGTCATAGGTATTAAAGGCACTGCGCTGCGGTGGTTTGAATCATATTTGTCTAATAGATTACAGTTTGTTCATGTAAATGGGGAATCTTCTTCACATTATGGAGTTCCACAAGGTTCTGTGCTAGGACCAATTTTATTCACTTTATACATGCTTCCCTTAGGCAGTATTATTAGACGGTATTGCTTAAATTTTCATTGTTACGCAGATGATACCCAGCTTTATCTATCCATGAAGCCAGAGGATACACACCAATTAGCTAAACTGCAGGATTGTCTTACAGTCATAAAGACATGGATGACCTCTAATTTCCTGCTTTTGAACTCAGATAAGACTGAAGTTATTGTACTTGGCCCCACAAATCTTAGAAGCATGGTGTCTAACCAGATCGTTACTCTGGATGGCATTTCCCTGATCTCTAGTAATACTGTGAGAAATCTTGGAGTCATTTTTGATCAGGATATGTCATTCAAAGCGCATATTAAACAAATATGTAGGACTGCCTTTTTGCATTTACGCAATATCTCTAAAATCAGAAAGGTCTTGTCTCAGAGTGATGCTGAAAAACTAATTCATGCATTTATTTCCTCTAGGCTGGACTATTGTAATTCATTATTATCAGGTTGTCCTAAAAGTTCCCTAAAAAGCCTTCAGTTGGTTCAGAATGCTGCAGCTAGAGTACTGACGGGGACTAGCAGGAGAGAGCATATCTCACCCGTGTTGGCCTCTCTTCATTGGCTTCCTGTTAATTCTAGAATAGAATTTAAAATTCTTCTTCTTACTTATAAGGTTTTGAATAATCAGGTCCCATCTTATCTTAGGGACCTCATAGTACCATATTACCCCATTAGAGCGCTTCGCTCTCAGACTGCAGGCTTACTTGTAGTTCCTAGGGTTTGTAAGAGTAGAATGGGAGGCAGAGCCTTCAGCTTTCAGGCTCCTCTCCTGTGGAACCAGCTCCCAATTCAGATCAGGGAGACAGATACCCTCTCTACTTTTAAGATTAGGCTTAAAACTTTCCTTTTCGCTAAGGCTTATAGTTAGGGCTGGATCGGGTGACCCTGGACCATCCCTTGGTTATGCTGCTTTAGACGTAGATTGTGGGGGGTTCCCATGATGCACTGTTTCTTTCTTTTTGCTCCGTATGCATCACTCTGCATTTAATCATTAGTGATCGATCTCTGCCCCCCTTCACGGCATGTCTTTTTCCTGTTTTTTTCCCTCAGCCCCAACCAGTCTCAGCAGAAGACTGCCCCTCCCTGAGCCTGGTTCTGCTGGAGGTTTCTTCCTGTTAAAAGGGAGTTTTTCCTTCCCACTGTTGCCAAGTGCTTGCTCATAGGGGGTCGTTTTGACCGTTGGGGTTTTTTTTATAATTATTGTATGGCCTTGCCTTACAATATGGAGCGCCTTGGGGCAACTGTTTGTTGTGATTTGGCGCTATATAAGAAAAAAGTTGATTGATTGATTGATTGATTGATTGATTGACATAAGTCCAGTGTGGGTCCCTGAGGTGCTCATCCCTGGATCCTCCAGCATGAAGTCGATGGTGCAGGTCCAACACAGGTTACCTCCTCAGCCAAGGCTGGTGCCATTTACTGCAGGGTCCACTGAGACATACAGATGAAAGATGGAGACAGGCAGCATGAGCAGGAGTTGAACTGAGGTCGACATATTGATAACCCGTCTCCTTATCTCACTGATCCATCTGCACTGCATGCTTTGGGAGAACTTGGTCATTAATCGAGTAATTACTTCAACACTTGTATGCAGTTTCAAATGATTTTCGTTACACTTCTGCTGAGAAAATGAGAAAACCTGTAAAAGCAAAAACCCAGTGAAACAGTTTCTCACCAAACATAGTGAAGTGATTGTGTCTGACCTGCAAAGTGGTTGAGAGGAAAAAAGAGCAGGATTTTCAAAGATATTTCTTTTAAAGAAGAAGAGACATTTTTGGCTCTGCTGACTTCACTTCTACTTCTTGAAGGAGATGTAATCCAAATATAACATTCATGTGAGTAAAAGGGTAAGGGCCCAGTCTCACTGGGGAGAGGATTAATTGCGCATAAATTGAGTACACAAATTACGGGCGTTCGTTGTCGTCCGCAACAACAATGGCTAAAAATGACAACTGTCCCAGTATGAATTATGGATATATTAATAATATATAGCGAATATATGATGAACAATCATGGTTGTATAACACATGTAGTGAGGAAACGGATCTGACACATTGCGATTATCACGGCAGTATTACGGGTGTATTATGAATGCATCACGCACATGTTTGCGCGTGCACGGCATCTGCACTGCGGTCATAAAAGAAGCGCACTTGCTTCTTTCGTCATCACTATTCACACCAACAATACAGCTTCTGGAGCATTTGCTGGACTTGGACAAGTTGATTGGAGTAAACAAGCAGTGAACAGGGCGAGTGGTGACGTCATCAGAGCGCAGCTCTACTGAACGATTATAACAAGAATTTAAATCTGTTATAAACATAGGAATAAAAACTTTAACAGCTGCAGACAACAAGGAAAAAACACACAACTGTTTTATCAAGCCTTGACAATATAAACAAGTCAAATAATTACCTTTTTAGACGGCTCAAAATGCTTTCTGCACCTTGTTAGCCCAGCTGCAGCTTCCTCTGTGATTCAGGAGGTGATTAGAGCCATTGTCGGACTCTGTAGTTTTCTCTGGGCCCCTCCCCAATCGGACCGGGAGTGACATGTTTAGCCGCATGTTCTCCTTGAATTGCTGGCTGTCTGAGTGGTGTCCAAAAAATGAGGTGGGCTTCATAGATAATTGGCAAAGCTTCTGGGGAAAACCTGGTCTTGTTAGGAGAGACGCCATCCATCCCACTTTGGATGGAGCAGCTCTCATTTCTAGAAATCTGGCCAATTTTCTTAAATCCTCCAAACCGTGACTATCCAGGGTTGGGACCAGGAAGCAGAGAAGCAGAGTTGTAGTCTTACACACCTCTCTGCAGCTTCTCTCCCCCTGCCATCCCCTCATTACCCCATCCCCGTAGAGACGGTGCCTGCTCCCAGACTACCAATAACCAGCAAAAATCTATTTAAGCATAAATATTCAAAAAGAAAAAATAATATGGCACCTTCAACTGCACCACAGACTAAAACAGTTAAATGTGGTCTATTAAACATTAGGTCTCTCTCTTCTAAGTCCCTGTTGGTAAATGATATAATAATTGATCAACATATTGATTTATTCTGCCTAACAGAAACCTGGTTACAGCAGGATGAATATGTTAGTTTAAATGAGTCAACACCCCCGAGTCACACTAACTGTCAGAATGGTCGTAGCACGGGCCGAGGCGGAGGATTAGCAGCAATCTTCCATTCCAGCTTATTAATTAATCAAAAACCCAGACAGAGCTTTAATTAATTTGAAAGCTTGACTCTTAGTCTTGTCCATCCAAATTGGAAGTCCCAAAAACCAGTTTTATTTGTTATTATCTATCGTCCACCTGGTCGTTACTGTGAGTTTCTCTGTGAATTTTCAGACCTTTTGTCTGACTTAGTGCTTAGCTCAGATAAGATAATTATAGTGGGCAATTTTAACATCCACACAGATGCTGAGAATGACAGCCTCAACACTGCATTTAATCTATTATTAGACTCTGTTGGCTTTGCTCAAAATGTAAATGAGTCCACCCACCACTTTAATCATATCTTAGATCTTGTTCTGACTTATGGTATGGAAATAGAAGACTTAACAGTATTCCCTGAAAACTCCCTTCTGTCTGATTATTTCTTAATAACATTTACATTTACTCTGATGGACTACCCAGCAGTGGGGAATAAGTTTCATTACACTAGAAGTCTTTCAGAAAGCACTGTAACTAGGTTTAAGGATATGATTCCTTCTTTATGTTCTCTAATGCCATATACCAACACAGTGCAGAGTAGCTACCTAAACTCTGTAAGTGAGATAGAGTATCTCGTCAATAGTTTTACATCCTTATTGAAGACAACTTTGGATGCTGTAGCTCCTCTGAAAAAGAGAGCTTTAAATCAGAAGTGCCTGACTCCGTGGTATAACTCACAAAGTCGTAGCTTAAAGCAGATAACCCGTAAGTTGGAGAGGAAATGGCGTCTCACTAATTTAGAAGATCTTCACTTAGCCTGGAAAAAGAGTCTGTTGCTCTATAAAAAAGCCCTCCGTAAAGCTAGGACATCTTTCTACTCATCATTAATTGAAGAAAATAAGAACAACCCCAGGTTTCTTTTCAGCACTGTAGCCAGGCTGACAAAGAGTCAGAGCTCTATTGAGCTGAGTATTCCATTAACTTTAACTAGTAATGACTTCATGACTTTCTTTGCTAACAAAATTTTAACTATTAGAGAAAAAATTACTCATAACCATCCCAAAGACGTATCGTTATCTTTGGCTGCTTTCAGTGATGCCGGTATTTGGTTAGACTCTTTCTCTCCGATTGTTCTGTCTGAGTTATTTTCATTAGTTACTTCATCCAAACCATCAACATGTCTATTAGACCCCATTCCTACCAGGCTGCTCAAGGAAGCCCTACCATTATTTAATGCTTCGATCTTAATATGATCAATCTATCTTTGTTAGTTGGCTATGTACCACAGGCTTTTAAGGTGGCAGTAATTAAACCATTACTTAAAAAGCCATCACTTGACCCAGCTATCTTAGGTAATTATAGGCCAATCTCCAACCTTCCTTTTCTCTCAAAAATTCTTGAAAGGGTAGTTGTAAAACAGCTAACTGATCATCTGCAGAGGAATGGTCTATTTGAAGAGTTTCAGTCAGGTTTTAGAATTCATCATAGTACAGAAACAGCATTAGTGAAGGTTACAAATGATCTTCTTATGGCCTCGGACAGTGGACTCATCTCTATGCTTGTTCTGTTAGACCTCAGTGCTGCTTTTGATACTGTTGACCATAAAATTTTATTACAGAGATTAGAGCATGCCATAGGTATTAAAGGCACTGCGCTGCGGTGGTTTGAATCATATTTGTCTAATAGATTACAATTTGTTCATGTAAATGGGGAATCTTCTTCACAGACTAAAGTTAATTATGGAGTTCCACAAGGTTCTGTGCTAGGACCAATTTTATTCACTTTATACATGCTTCCCTTAGGCAGTATTATTAGACGGTATTGCTTAAATTTTCATTGTTACGCAGATGATACCCAGCTTTATCTATCCATGAAGCCAGAGGACACACACCAATTAGCTAAACTGCAGGATTGTCTTACAGACATAAAGACATGGATGACCTCTAATTTCCTGCTTTTAAACTCAGATAAAACTGAAGTTATTGTACTTGGCCCCACAAATCTTAGAAACATGGTGTCTAACCAGATCCTTACTCTGGATGGCATTACCCCGACCTCTAGTAATACTGTGAGAAATCTTGGAGTCATTTTTGATCAGGATATGTCATTCAAAGCGCATATTAAACAAATATGTAGGACTGCTTTTTGCATTTACGCAATATCTCTAAAATTAGAAAGGTCTTGTCTCAGAGTGATGCTGAAAAACTAATTCATGCATTTATTTCCTCTAGGCTGGACTATTGTAATTCATTATTATCAGGTTGTCCTAAAAGTTCCCTAAAAAGCCTTCAGTTAATTCAAAATGCTGCAGCTAGCGTACTGACGGGGACTAGAAGGAGAGAGCATATCTCACCCATATTGGCCTCTCTTCATTGGCTTCCTGTTAATTCTAGAATAGAATTTAAAATTCTTCTTCTTACTTATAAGGTTTTGAATAATCAGGTCCCATCTTATCTTAGGGACCTCATAGTACCATATCACCCCAATAGAGCGCTTCGCTCTCAGACTGCAGGCTTACTTGTAGTTCCTAGGGTTTGTAAGAGTAGAATGGGAGGCAGAGCCTTCAGCTTTCAGGCTCCTCTCCTGTGGAACCAGCTCCCAATTCAGATCAGGGAGACAGACACCCTCTCTACTTTTAAGATTAGGCTTAAAACTTTCCTTTTTGCTAAAGCTTATAGTTAGGGCTGGATCAGGTGACCCTGAACCATCCCTTAGTTATGCTGCTATAGACGTAGACTGCTGGGGGGTTCCCATGATGCACTGTTTCTTTCTCTTTTGCTCTGTATGCACCACTCTGCATTTAATCATTAGTGATCGATCTCTGCTTCCCTCCACAGCATGTCTTTTTCCTGGTTCTCTCCCTCAGCCCCAACCAGTCCCAGCAGAAGACTGCCCCTCCCTGAGCCTGGTTCTGCTGGAGGTTTCTTCCTGTTAAAAGGGAGTTTTTCCTTCCCACTGTAGCCAAGTGCTTGCTCACAGGGGGTCGTTTTGACCGTTGGGGTTTTACATAATTATTGTATGGCCTTGCCTTACAATATAAAGCGCCTTGGGGCAACTGTTTGTTGTGATTTGGCGCTATATAAAAAAAAAATTGATTGACTGATTGATTGATTGATTTTCAACGGCCAATTTGCAGAATAAAATTATTAATCTGCCACGAAATAATTATTTTATATACACCACGTCCAGCGCAGAGCGCGTGGCAGCCGACAGAACAAAGAACGGCATCCAGCTGTGAACACAGGGCATCTGATTTGCATCCGCCGCAAATCAGATGCAAAGCAGAAGTAATAAAAATGCTTTATTTGTGGCCAATCTGTATGCAGTCGCTACCGCTTATTTTAGTCCGTGATGTGGACATGATGGGCACGCAAATATCCGTTTACACACTGTCCCAGTCCGCTTCCAAGCTGCAAATTCCTGTCAGTTGCAGATATCAGCAGGTGACGGCGAATATACAGCGCATAGATTGAGTATGTATATGTATGTATGGAGTATGCATGGCGGATGTCATCTGCAGCCAAAATTTTGTGCAGCTCAAAAATCCTGGAAATGGAAAAAAGTGCCTCTGCGGGTAATTGCGGATGTGTGCGGCTGTCGGCCGACTCATACAAGCATGTTTCACGCATATTGCAGATGTTAAGCGAATATGAGCCAATTTTGTGCACAATCCATACATAAATCCTCCTAAAAGCTAGTTCACACGTTATTTGAATTATACCTGTACAGTGATGTTTACTGACTGTAATGTCATGGCTGACCTTGGATCAGCTGATTTGGGCTCATTCCGGGTTTAAACCTTTGGTTTGTGTCATTACAGAGAGTTAGTGAGCTCAACAAAAATAAACAGAGAGGGGAGAGCAAGTGTGAGGCCTGTAAAAACGAGTCTATCATTGCTAATGATTTAGGATGGGGTCGGGCCCTGTCAGGCCCCAGCTGTCGCCTCTTAAATTCCTTCCAGTAAACGGGATGAGTTAATGCTCAGCCTGGCAGACAACATAAATGTGTTTTCATCTCAGCCTCTTGAATAACAGACAGGATACTTCCACAGACAAACTTCCCAGAGGTTTCCTCTTCCAGGGGAATGGTGCTCTGAGCAAAGAAAGCCTGCCATGTCTCCACAGATGTATTCATTAAGCTAGAAAACGGCTGAGTGAAAGGGTTAGGGTGTACTCACACTCAGCACTCTGGACTGCACATTATTCACCCACAGTCCAAGTAGTGTGTGAGTGCTGTGTTTGGGTGGGAGGGTGGCACCAAGACACTCATGAAATCTCTGAAGCAGTTGTAGGCTTCAGTGGCTGTGGTTGGAGACTCTGTCGCACAGCTTTTGTCTGATGCCTCACCAGTCACAGCTTCAGGGTGGCCCGGAACAGAGAAGGACTTTGTCAGTTGAAAACTAAGGGCCCTGTCCCACTGGCATTTAGGAGGATTTGCGGATGGAATGTGCACAAAAGTGGCCCATATCCGCCAAACAACCGCAATAACCGTGTAACATTCCTGTATGAGTCGGCCGCCATCTGAACACGTCCGTGATCATCCGCAGAAGCACGCATGTTCGCAGCTAGGATTTTTGAGCGGCTCAAAAATCCTGCTGCAGATGAGATCAGCATCACTGCCTGAACACATACTGAAGACATACGCAGGACATACACAACCAACGCGCCGCATATCCCCTGTCATCCCTCTGATATCCGCAACCAATGGGTTGGCGCGGCTTGGCGGCGGATCTGGACAGCGTGCAAAACAGATATGACGCGTGCCCAGCACGGCCACATCACGGTCGCAAATGGTATGTCGAGCATGTAGACAGAGTGGGCACGGATGAAGCGAGTGCATCACGGCCGCTGTGCCCCTCATGGGGGCGCCTCCGCGGTCACCTTCGCTTCTGTTCCCTATTATATCCACTTTTCTTCCTCATGTATTCGCTGATCCACCCCGGGACATTTGTCATTTACGCCAACCTTTGTTGTGGATGCTCAGCTTTTGTCTCCTCATTTCATGTGCAAATCCTCCTAAATGCCAGTGGGACAGGGCCCTAAAATATAACACAATGCAAAAATACCCTTGGCCATATGAGCATGTAATCAGTGTGTAGAAGAATGTGACCTTTTGACCCTTAGAATAGGTCAAGGGTAGCCATCTTTGAACTTATCCAAGGTCTGTGTCCCAAGAATGTTCCATATGAATTTGAAGACCCTTTCAGTAACAGGAGTAGAGTTATGCAGAGCACAGACAGACGGGCATGCGGATGGACGGACGGACAGAAAGTCTTCGCAATACCTGATGGCCTTATTTTGGCCTTCAGTAAAACTCTAAACACAAGTCTTCTATGTGCCTTCTCTGAAACTGTAGCTGAATTTTCATGTCCTGCTTTGAAGGAAATCCCTCTCTGTTCCACTCCCACATGATCCACCAGCAATAAAATGTTTCACAATACAGTATCTTTAATCATAGCCACAAACATCTGTAACTCTTTCAGAGTTTAGAAACTTTTTTTTTCTTTTTAATGGTGGAAAGCCATTTGAATAGAAAAACAGATTTGTAGCATTAAACTTAGTGTAAGTGTGTTTATCTACGATCAGTTTGTATTTCAAAATAAAATAAAAAAACGCTTGTATAAACTGCCTCTGTAGCGGGTCCGCTGGTTGATTGGTGCTTAGTGGAGTGCGTGTCACTTTCTGTTTGCTTAAACGGTCCTTGCATTCATCTCGGGGTAACGGGTCACTCCTTCAAAACAAGCATCTGAATCCAAACAAACGTTTCATTTTCTTTTACGCAACAGCTCACCTCTTCATGCTTTTGTGTACATGTTCACCATTTTAATACACTAAGTGAAATGGTGCTGAAAAACATCAATAGCTGCTTTAAGCAATTAGGAAGCTTTCAAAAACTCTATCCACACAAGGTTAAATTACCCAAGCAGCTATTCACTTCATGCCCTGTTCACCTTCTGCACTGATCACCTTGTGTCCTGTTCACTTTCTGCACTGATCACCTTGTGCCCTGTTCACCTTCTGCACTGATCACCTTGTGTCCTGTTCACTTTCTGCACTGATCACCTTGTGTCCTGTTCACTTTCTGCACTGATCACCTTGTGCCCTGTTCACCTTCTGCACTGATCACCTTGTGTCCTGTTCACTTTCTGCACTGATCACCTTGTGCCCTGTTCACCTTCTGCACTGATCACCTTGTGTCCTGTTCACTTTCTACACTGATCACCTTGTGTCCTGTTCACTTTCTGCACTGATCACCTTGTGCCCTGTTCACCTTCTGCACTGATCACCTTGTGCCCTGTTCACTTTCTGCACTGATCACCTTGTGCCCTGTTCACCTTCTGCACTGATCACCTTGTGTCCTGTTCACTTTCTGCACTGATCACCTTGTGCCCTGTTCACCTTCTGCACTGATCACCTTGTGTCCTGTTCACCTTCTGCACTGATCACCTTGTGCCCTGTTCACTTTCTGCACTGATCACCTTGTTCCCTGTTCACCTTCTGCACTGATCACCTTGTGCCCTGTTCACTTTCTGCACTGATCACCTTGTTCCCTGTTCACCTTCTGCACTGATCACCTTGTGCCCTGTTCACTTTCTGCACTGATCATCTTGTTCCCTGTTCACCTTCTGCACTGATCACCTTGTGCCCTGTTTACCTTCTGCACTGATCACCTTCTGCACTTATCACCTTGTGCCCTGTTCACTTTCTGCACTGATCACCTTCTGCACTGATCACCTTGTGCCCTGTTCACTTTCTGCACTGATCACCTTGTGTCCTGTTCACCTTCTACACTGTTCACCTCATTCATTGATCATTTTCTGCAGTAATCACCTTCGCACTGATCACCTTGTGCACTGATCATCTTCTGCACTGATCACATTCTGCACTGATCACTTTCTTCACTGATTACATTCTGCACTGATCACCTTCCACACTGATCACCTTGTGCCCTGTTCACCTTGTGCCCTGTTTACCGCATGAACTGATGATCATCTTCTGTACTGATCACCTTCTGTACTGATCACCTTCTGCACTGATCACCTTCCACACTGATCATCTCATGCACTGTTCATCTCATGCAGCAATCGCCTTGCTCTGTGATCATCTTGTGCAGTTATCACATCATGCAGTGATCATTCAATGTTCACCTTGTGCAGTGCTCACCATGCACGATGAAAACCTCATGCACTGTTCACATTGTGTAGTGATCACCTGTTGCATTGTTCATCTTGTGCAGTTTTCACTTCTTGCAGTGATCAACTTGTGCATTTCACCCTGGATTTGCAAAGAGAATAAAAACAAAACTCATAGTAAGCAAAAGTAAAGGTTCCAGGGTCTCAGCTCCAGCTCCAGCTAAATCCATGTGGAATAAAATACACCACCCAGTGTAGACTTGATATCTGCCGCTTAGCTATCCTGTAAATCCTCGTCTCAGCCAGTGTCAACTTTCCCACCAACATGAAAGAGACTTTTTTTTACCAATCACCTGTTGCCTGAATTCAGTCTCAGACTTCACCCAGTGGGTTAAATCTCCCAGCTGACATCTGAACACCTTATGAAACCTCTTTACTTTCCCACACCCCATATGGCAGGGAGCGTCAGGGGGGACGAGGCGGATGAGTACAACTTTCTCTTCCATCAGAGGTCAAAGTGACAAAAAATGCAGCAGTGTAAAAATGCTCTTGGATCAACTTTCTCCAGACTGCCTGATGGCAGTCTGTCATTTCAAGGTATCTTGCCAGTAATCAGCTGTGCTGGCACAACCTCTGCCCTCCAGAATTAATTAGGATGTAACCAGCAGAAAGCTCTTTGGGTCTAAATCAGTCTGCATTTGACAATCTTTTTTTTTATCTAAATATACTCTTTTATGACTTGGTTTTGTTCTAGCCCACTATGCTAATGATCCTTCAGCGGTGTTAGAGGTTTCGGGATTGTTGTCTCTCTTATCGCACTTCGATAAACCTCTCGCCTTGCTCACTCATTGTATTTACAGCTGCTTCCAACCTGCAGCTATTCACTAATCTTCTCCAAACGAGAGGAGACAGTGACTAAACAATGAAGCTGATGGAGGTTTCCCCTAACTCACAGGATATTTTTCCTTTCAAACTGCCCCTGGGCGAGGGGGTGGAGGGGTCGTGTTGCTCTGCACTCTATAGCCTCTTTCACATGTACAACACAGCCCTCAATATTTTCTAGACATTAACTAGAGGAGAACACAACTGTCCAACTCAGCTGGTCTGGACACCTAGCAGGTGTTGATGAGGTTTCCATCATGTGACTCATGCAAAGGTCAGGGAGGTGATCAAGAACCTGATGGTCACTCTGTCAGAGCTCCAGCATTCTTCTGTGGAGAGAGAAGAACCTTCCAGAAGGAGAACCATCTCTTGCAGCAATACACCAATCAGGCCTGTTTGGTAGAGTGGCCAGACAGAAGCCAGTCCTTAGGAAAAGGGACATGGCAGCCCACCTGGAGTATGACAAACGGCACCTGAAGGACTCTCAGACCATGAGAAACAAAATTCTCTGGTCTGATGAGACAAAGATTGAACTCTTTGGTGTGAATGCCAGGTGTTATGTTTGGAGGAAACCAGAGACCATCCCTCCAGTGAAGCATGGTGGTGGCAGCATCATGCTGTGGGGTTGTTTTTCAGCAGCAGGAACTGGGAGACTAGTCAGGATTGAGGAAAAGATGAATGCAGCAATGTACAGAGACATCCTGGATGAGAACCTGCTCCAGAGCGCTCTTAACCTCAGAATGGAGCAATGGTTCATCTTTCAGCAGGACAATGACCCTAAACACACAGCCAAGATATCAAAGGAGTGGCTTCAGGACAACTCTGTGAATGTCCTTGAGTGGCCCAGCCAGAGTCCAGACCTGAATCTGATTGAACATCTCTGGAAAGATCTACTTATGTACATGTGATTTCTTAGTTTTTTATTTTTAATAAATTTGCAAAAATTAAAAAAAAATCATGTTGTTATTATGGGGTGTTGTGAGTAGAATTTTGAGGGGAAAAAATGAGTTTACTCCATTGTGGAATAAGGCTGTAAAACAACAAAATGTGTAAAAAGTGAAGCGCTGTGAATCCTTTCTAGATGCACAGTATCGTGCAGAGATCATATAGAGCTTCCCTCCAGTGGCTCTTGTCAATATGTAAATTGCAAGTTAATTAGCTTCCTTTTCTTTGGTCGTATGGGTGTCGCCCTTTGAACTGTTGTTCACTGAGGAGTGAATTTGGGAAATTAGTGTAGGAGTTTCAGCAACATTTCAACAGCAGTGCTGCTGCAGTCACAATGGCACTCTGGGGAGGCAGAAATCACTCAACGTGTCCACATCTACGTGACTGGTGGGTCAACTTCTTTAAAACAAACCTTACAAGCTCAATAAGGGCTCAGAAAGCAGATTGTGTTCAACCTGCTACTGTGAGTATGACCTGAGATCCTGAAACCACAAATGCCAAGTGATAGTAAAAGTTCAACTGCACTCACATTCTCTTTTAGGTAAAGAGCATTTCTTCACTTTTAGAAGTTGCAGACCAGGTAGATTAGCAGTAAATGAGTGGCACCACCACACAAGAGATGGTTCAATTCCTGCTGAAGTTCCTGTCTGTGTTGTTGAACAAAACAGTCGATCTGTATTGTCTGTCCAGTGTCCACCCACCTGAAGTGGGTGCTGACCTTGGCCTGGGAAGGAACCTTGAATGCACTGGTGTCCCATGCAAGTACAGTCGTAGACTCTCATATGCTTCACACTACGGCATCCAGGGAAAAGAACCCCTACCTGATGGGCCTCAGGGCGTGTTGCAGCTTTCTTTCTTTCTTTTTTCTACAATAATGGAAGAGTAGCATGCAAGCATAAAGATGGGCATTTCATCAAAATAAGAATAGGGTGTATTTTTTGCCAAAGACATCCTGTGTCCCTTAAGCCTCTGTCCCACAGAATCATAAGCCATGAAAAATGAGCCACGCATGGGTGTATCAGCAACTGTTTGAAGAATGATCCCCGTTTTAAGCCGTCACGTATTCGCTACTAAGGCGCCTCTATGTGCCTCTCTGTACCTCGCATGTGCCAGGTATCAGCCTCCAATGAGCCACGACCAGCCTTTCATTTGAGCCCCATCCAGCCTCAAGTGGCTCGTGTCGCCACATATGATCCACATCAAGCTACATATGATCCATGTAGCGCCATGATAACGTGACGTTGGTGCACGTTTAAGCATGGTCCCTTTAAAGTGTGGATTTTCAATTCACAGCATCCATTCAAGATGATGTCACATTTTTTAAACGCGATCAGCGCCGCCGTTCGGCATAAGCAGACTACGCAGCCTGCGTGGGGCACCAACCATGTTGCATTAGTTTGCAGGGCCTCCAATTTACTGAAAAATGCGTTGAAATTATTACATTATTACCAGTGACGCCGGTTACTCTAATCTAACCACTTTTTTTTAGTAACGAGTAATCTAATGCGTTAATTTCCAAATGAGTAATCAGATTAAAGTTACTTCTCCAAGTCACTGTGCGTTACTATTATTTTTGCATTGTGGGTCGATAGCAGCATTAAACTTGGTCCGTGGGCAGGGGGTCGGGGCTCGACTGAACTGCCCACTTTAAGCGAGTTGTGAGCTTTTCATCAGCTCCGACTCGTCCTCACCTCATAAAGCGCGGTGAAAACAGCACACCTGCACTGAGCTTTACAAAGACATTTTTATGCTTTATTTTTCTCCTTTATTTAGAATTCTGAGCTGAGCCGCTCCGTATCGTCTCGTTAAAAACAGCTGATCCTCCACGACGTGTCAACAACTAACACTATTTTCCACTCAAATACACCTGAACTCTCTTTCTGAGGACCACATGATGTGAAAAAACTTTCTTACCTGTAAATCTGGTCATGTTTTCTGCATAAATAAATGTTATCCATTCTTTGTGCTCAAACGGCAAAGCAGGGGTGAATCCAGTTGGAATGGGGGCGTGGGGCAGGGATGTGCCCCCCACCCCCCACAACAACCCTAGAGTAAAGGTCCAGTTTTGAAGCCGTTTTTTTTTTTTTTTTTTTTTACTACAACTACTAATACTACTTAAAATAATAATAATTTTGACAAGTAAAATGTTTATAGAGAATTTAAATGTTAGAAAAATGTTAGAATTTAATAGTTACATTTATAAACAATATAGGTTAGAAATTGCAAGTTTTACTGTTACGGTGCTGTCAACAGTTAAATATGAGGTCAAGAAAGATGATTTTACTTTTTATAAAACAAGTATTTATTTTCATTGAAGTCAAGAAAGGGTGACTATAAAGTGAGTTTTGGCAAAATAGGTATCATTGTCATGTTGAGGTGGCAGAGGGTTGTTGTCGGCAGCTGGGGAAAGTAACTTAAAAAGTAACTAGTAATCTAACTTAGTTACTTTTACAATTGAGTAATCAGTAAAGTAATTAAGTTACTTTTTCAAGGAGTAATCAGTAATCAGTAATTGGATTACTTTATCAAAGTAATTGTGGCAACACTGATTATTACATTTCAAAATCAATATGAATTATTTATGAATAGGCCCATCATTTTTGTCTTTAAACATTGTGTAGGCCCCTACCCCATTACTTAATTGGGGCAAATTAACAGTTTTTTTGTCTAATATAAAGCCCCCATCCACCCCTGCCCCGATTCCCTGAACTGTTACAGCCCTGTTTGCGTCTTTCTCTGTTCGCTGTATCGCCTAACCAGGGTTGCCAGATGTGACGATTTCCAGTCCAATAAATGCTCAAAAATGCATGGAGGCACTAAATCCTGCGCAATTTGAACTGATTTTTAAATGTGTGTGGCAATTCTATACAAAAAAAAACTTGTCCAGTGCCATATTTTTACCCTAAACAAACCAATTGGATGGGAAAATACCCAATCTAGCAACCCTGTGACTAACTGAAGTAGCACTGCTAGCCCACATTCGATTCTGACATGAGACGACAAGTTGCCACTATGTCACAATTAAACAATGAAGTGACAGCAGGAGTCTGGAGCTGAAAAACAGAGGAAAAAGAAACAAAAAGATGATGCCCGTGCATCCCTTGCTGGTAAGTACGTGTCAAAGGTTTAAATTGTTTTGATTACTTAATGTTCAGTGGTGCTGCTTAAGCTAGGTTGCATTGGCTTTGCTGATTTGATGTAGCTTTAAACGCTAAACTTAAACACTTTAATAAATAGTAACAGTTTGAGTAGAACTTTTGTGTGTGTGTGTGTGGGAGGGTTCTCTTGTATGGGGGTGGGGGGGCCTCCCTGACCAGTTATGCTTAGAGCCTCCAAAACCTTAGCAGCGGCCCTGAATGTGATCCAAAAAAAAAGACGCTCCACAAGATATTGTTGTTTGTTGTTTTTGTGCAAATATGTATCAGTTTTAAGTGGATGCCTGCAACATGTTTCAAAAAAGTTGGGACGGGGCAACAAAAGACTGGAAAAGTTGAATGCTCAAAGAACACCTAATTGGAAACAGGTGTGTGTCATGATTGGGTATAAAAGGAGCATCCCCAAAAGGCTCAGGCATTGACAAGCAAAGATGGGGTGAGGATCACCACTTTGTGAAGAACTGCATGCAAAAAAAATGTCCAACAGTTTAAGAACAATGTTTCTCAACGTTCAATTGTAAGGACCCTGTCCCACTGGCGTTTAGGAGGATTTGCGTATGGATTGCACACAAAATTGGCCCATATTCGCCAAATATCCGCAATATCCGTGTAACATGCCTGTATGAGTCAGTCGTCATCCGAACACGGCCATGATCATCCGCAGAGGCACGCATGTCCGCAGCCAGGATTTTTGAGCTGCTCAAAAATCTACATGCGGATAACATCCGCCTTACATACTCCATATATACTCAATTCATACACAATACATACTCACTCTGTGTGCTGTATTTCTGCCGTTAACCGCTGATATCCGCAACTGACGGTGATTTGCAGCTTGACAGCAGACTGGGACAGTGTGTAAAACAGATATATATCGTGCCTATCATGTCCACATCACAAACTAAAATATGTTGTAGCGAATGCATACAGATTGGCCACGAATAAAGCGTTTTTATTACATCTGCTTTGCAGCTGATTTGCGGACAATCTGTGAATGCATAACAAACACGTCACGTAAACCCAAGTACTATATGTGGCAGAAAGCGACATACCTGCCAGTCAGTGCCGGTCCGGCTGTGTACATCCATAAAGACATAATAGCTGCTGCAATCCAGGACTTTTATTTAACACCAACAAAAGGAAGAGTTGCTGTTAGCCACAACTCAATCAAAAAAAAAAAACACCGTCTCACACCCCGAGCGGCTTCCCCCCTCCCGCTCCCCAAACTCATGAACAGTTAACCCTCGCATTACAACACTCTGTGATCAACTTGTCCAAGTCCAGCACTTGCTCCACAGACTGTATTGTTGGTGTGAATAGTGATGCCGATGGCCAGAGTGCGCTTATTTTCTGATCGCAATGCAGATGCCGTGCACGCACAACACGTGTGCAATGCATTCATAATACACCCATAATACTGCCGTGATCATCTCAATGTGTCGGATCAGTTTCCTCACTACATGCGTTATATAACCGTGATTGTTCATCATATATTCGCTATATATTATTAATATATCCGTAATTCATACTGGGACATTTGTTTTTGTTGCGGACGACAATGAACGCCCGCAATTTGTATACTCAATTCATGCACAATTAATCCTCTCCCCAGTGGGACAGGGCCCTAAGGAATTTAGGGATTCCATCATCTACAGTCTGTTGGGAAAGTGTAGTGACACGGACCCACAACAGGGGGCGTAAATGAACGGACAATAGAAGGAGTTAAATTAGAACACTTTACTGTTGTGAATGCCACAACCAAACACAGCAGATTACAGAATGTATACAAGTCAATCAATAAAGGTGTCGTGTGGGCAGGCTTGACGATAGGAGACGCCCGTCTGGAGACGAACCGGAACCACACGATTTCCACCGCCACCGAACCCGAGGGATACTGGAGCCGCCAAGTCCCGAAGTCCCCAGGTGGCCACCGTCTCGGCGTGTCGGATCTGGTACTGCTGGCGGAAAACAAAAACAGTCAAGTGTGGGTGTGTGTACACCCAGTAACAATTATGGTGGGAATTCCACCTCCACCTCTCACTCAATACGTGTAAGCAGTGATCCCTCAGAGGAAAAGAGTGCCGTCCTGCACTCACACAGCCTCCACAAACTAAGGACCGGTACTCCTGCAAACACTCACAATAGATTGATTAGTAGATTACCACAAAGGCTGAGGATATTACCTCTCGATGAAGATGATATCTCGGCGATGTGGTGGAGGTGTCTTCCTGCTTTTATTCCAGATGTGATGCAGATGATCAGTGACAGCTGTCATGGTTGATGGGTGACAGCTGTCACCTCGGTAGTTCCTGGAGGCGGCAGCGCCCTCTCGTGCCTGAAGCCCGCACTTCAGGCAGGGCGCCCTCTGGTGGTGGGCCAGCAGTACCTCCTCTTCTGGCGGCCCACACAACACAGTCCATAATATAATCAGAAAATTCAGAGAATGTGGAGAACTTCCTACATGTTCTACATGGCCGAAAGCCAACATTGAATGCCCTCAGGTGGCACTGCATTAAAAACCGACATCATTGTGGAGACAATCAATCAATCAATCAACTTTTTTCTTATATAGCGCCAAATCACAACAAACAGTTGCCCCAAGGCGCTCCATATTGTAAGGCAAGGCCATACAATAATTATGAAAAACCCCAACGGTCAAAACGACCCCCTATGAGCAAGCACTTGGCCACAGTGGGAAGGAAAAACTCCCTTTTAACAGGAAGAAACCTCCAGCAGAACCAGGCTCAGGGAGGGGCAGTCTTCTGCTGAGACTGGTTGGGGCTGAGGGAAAAAACCAGGAAAAAGACATGCCGTGAAGGGGGGCAGAGATCGATCACTAATGATTAAATGCAGAGTGATGCATACGGAGCAAAAAGAGAAAGAAACAGTGCATCATGGGAACCCCCCCACAATCTACGTCTAAAGCAGCATAACCAAGGGATGGTCCAGGGTCACCCGATCCAGCCCTAACTATAAGCCTTAGCGAAAAGGAAAGTTTTAAGCCTAATCTTAAAAGTAGAGAGGGTATCTGTCTCCCTGTTCTGAATTGGGAGCTGGTTCCACAGGAGAGGAGCCTGAAAGCTGAAGGCTCTGCCTCCCATTCTATTCTTACAAACCCTAGGAACTACAAATAAGCCCGCAGTCTGAGAGCGAAGCGCTCTAATGGGGTAATATGGTACTACGAGGTCCCTAAGATAAGATGGGACCTGATTATTCAAAACCTTATAAGTAAGAAGAAGATTTTTAAATTCTATTCTAGAATTAACAGGAAGCCAATGAAGAGAGGCCAACACGGGTGAGATATGCTCTCTCCTGCTAGTCCCCGTCAGTACTCTAGCTGCAGCATTCTGAACCAACTGAAGGCTTTTTAGGGAACTTTTAGGACAACCTGATAATAATGAATTACAATAGTCCAGCCTAGAGGAAATAAATGCATGAATTAGTTTTTCAGCATCACTCTGAGACAAGACCTTTCTGATTTTAGAGATATTGCGTAAATGCAAAAAGGCAATAGACATATTTGTTTAATATGCGCTTTGAATGACATATCCTGATCAAAAATGACTCCAAGATTTCTCACAGTATTACTAGAGATCAGGGAAATGCCATCCAGAGTAACGATCTGGTTAGACACCATGCTTCTAAGATTTGTGGGGCCAAGTACAATAACTTCAGTTTTATCTGAGTTTAAAAGCAGGAAATTAGAGGTCATCCATGTCTTTATGTCTGTAAGACAATCCTGCAGTTTAGCTAATTGGTGTGCATCCTCTGGCTTCATGGATAGATAAAGCTGGGTATCATCTGCGTAACAATGAAAATTTAAGCAATACCGTCTAATAATACTGCCTAAGGGAAGCATGTATAAAGTGAATAAAATTGGTCCTAGCACAGAACCTTGTGGAACTCCATAATTAACTTTAGTCTGTGAAGAAGATTCCCCATTTACATGAACAAACTGTAATCTATTAGACAAATATGATTCAAACCACCGCAGCGCAGTGCCTTTAATACCTATGACATGCTCTAATCTCTGTATAAAATTTTATGGTCAACAGTATCAAAAGCAGCACTGAGGTCCAACAGAACAAGCACAGAGATAAGTCCACTGTCCGAAGCCATAAGAAGATCATTTGTAACCTTCACTAATGCTGTTTCTGTACTATGATGAATTCTAAAACCTGACTGAAACTCTTCAAATAGACCATTCCTCTGCAGGTGATCAGTTAGCTGTTTTATAACTACCCTCTCAAGAATCTTTGAGAGAAAAGGAAGGTTGGAGATTGGCCTATAATTAGCTAAGATAGCTGGGTCAAGTGATGGCTTTTTAAGTAATGGTTTAATTACTGCCACCTTAAAGGCCTGTGGTACATAACCAACTAACAAAGATAGATTGATCATATTTAAGATTGAAGCATTAAATAATGGTAGGACTTCCTTGAGCAGCCTGGCAGGAATGGGGTCTAATAAACATGTTGATGGTTTGGATGAAGTAACTAATGAAATAACTCAGACAGAACAATCGGAGAGAAAGAGTCTAACCAAATACCGGCATCACTGAAAGCAGCCAAAGATAACGATACATCTTTGGGATGTTTATGAGTAATTTTTTCTCTAATAGTCAAAATTTTGTTAGCAAAGAAAGTCATGAAGTCATTACTAGTTAAAGTTAATGGAATACTCAGCTCAATAGAGCTCTGACTCTTTGTCAGCTTGGCTACAGTGCTGAAAAGAAACCTGGGGTTATTCTTATTTTCTTCAATTAGTGATGAGTAGAAAGATGTCCTAGCTTTACGGAGGGCTTTTTTATAGAGCAACAAACTCTTTTTCCAGGCTAAGTGAAGATCTTCTAAATTAGTGAGACGCCATTTCCTCTCCAACTTACGGGTTATCTGCTTTAAGCTACGAGTTTGTGAGTTATACCACGGAGTCAGACACTTCTGATTTAAAGCTCTCTTTTTCAGAGGAGCTACAGCATCCAAAGTTGTCTTCAAAGAGGATGTAAAACTATTGACGAGATACTCTAACTCCCTTACAGAGTTTAGGTAGCTACTCTGCTCTGTGTTGGTATATGACATTAGAGAACATAAAGAAGGAATCATATCCTTAAACCTAGTTACAGTGCTTTCTGAAAGACTTCTAGTGTAATGAAACTTATTCCCCACTGCAGGGTAGTCCATCAGGGTAAATGTAAATGTTCTTAAAAAATGATCAGACAGAAGGGAGTTTTCAGGAATACCGTTAAGTTCTTCTATTTCCATATCATAAGTCAGAGACAAGATCTAAGATATGATTAAAGTGGTGGGGTGGACTCATTTACCTTTTGAGCAAAGCCGATAGAGTCAATACTAGATTAAATGCCAGTGTTGAGGCTGTCATTCCAGCATCTGTGTGGATGTTAAAATCGCCCACTATAATTATCTTATCTGAGCTAAGCAGCTAAGTCAGACAAAAGGTCTGAAAATTCACAGAGAAACTCACAGTAAACGACCAGGGTGGACGATAGATAATAACAAATAAACTGTTTTTTGGGACTTCCAATTTGGATGGACAAGACTAAGAGACAGCTTTCAATGAATAAAGCTCTGTCTAGGTTTTGATTAATTAATAAGCTGGAATTGGAAGATTGCTGCTAATCCTCCGCCACGGCCCGTGCTCACGAGCATTCTGACAGTTAGTGTGAATCGGGGGTGTTGACTCATTTAAACTAACATATTCATCCTGCTGTACCCAGGTTTCTGTTAGGCAGAATAAATCAATGCGTTGATTCAATTATTATATCATTATCCAACAGGGACTTAGAAGAGAGAGACCTAATGTTTAATAGACCACATTTAACTGTTTTAGTCTGTGGTGCAATTGAAGGTGCTATATTATTTTTTCTTTTTGAATTTTTATGCTTAAATAGATTTTTGCTGGTTATTGGTGGTCTGGGAGCAGGCCACCGTCCCTACAGGGATGGGGTAATGAGGGGATGGCAGGGGGAGGAGAAGCTGCAGAGAGGTGTATAAGACCACAGCTCTGCCTCCTGGTCCCAACGCTGGACAGTCACAGTTTGGAGGATCCAAGAAAATTGGCCAGATTTCTAGAAATGAGAGCTGCTCCATCTAAAGTGGGATGGATGCCGTCTCTCCTAACAGACCAGGTTTTCCCCAGAAGCTTTGCCAATTATCAATGAAGCCCACCTCATTTTTTGGACACCACTCAGACAGCCAGCAATTCAAGGAGAACATGCGGCTAAACATGTCACTCCCGGTCTGATTGGGGAGGGGCCCAGAGAAACAACAGAGTCCGACATTGTTTTTGCAAAGTTACACACCGATTTAATGTTAATTTTAGTGACCTCCGATTGGCGTAACCGAGTGTCATTACTGCCGACGTGAATTACAATCTTACCAAATTTACGCTTAGCCTTAGCCAGCAATTTCAAATGTCCTTCGATGTCGCCTGCTCTGGCCCCCGGAAGACAATTGACAATGGTTGCTGGTGTCGCTAACTTCACATTTCTCAAAACAGAGTCGCCAATACCAGAGTTTGATCCTCGGCGAGTGTATCGTCGAGTGGGGAAAAATGTTAGAGATGTGAACGGGTTGACGGTGTACACGGGGCTTCTGTTTAGGGCTACGCTTCCTCCTCACAGTCACCCAGTCAGCCTGCTTTCCGACTGCCCGGGATCCGCCAGGGGGGAACTAACGGCGGCTAAGCTACCTTGGTCCGCACCGACTACAGGGGCCTGGCTAGCTGTAGAATTTTCCACGGGTGCGGAGCCGAGTCTCCAATTCGCCCAGCCTGGCCTCCAAAGCTACGAATAAGCTGCACTTATTACAAGTACCGTTACTGCTAAAGGAGGCCAAGGAATAACTAAACATTTCACACCCAGAGCAGAAAAGTACGGGAGAGACAGGAGAAGCCGCCATGCTAAATCGGCTAAGAGCTAGTAGCTACGCAACCTAGCGGATTCCTAAAAACACACAAAGTGAATAATGTGTAAATAATTTAGAGGTGATTCAGCAGAAGGAGTGCCCCAATCAAGGCACCAAACAGGCCATGAAGCAGCACAGGCAACGCACGACAACAGCGAACACACGACAACGGTGCTAAAATAAAATAAAAATCGACTAAACACACTGTGGAGCAGCACAGATAACGCACGACAACAGTGCTAAAAAAAAATAAATAAATAAAAAAATAAAAAATAAAAAAAAATAAAAACGAAAGCGTTAGCAAGCTAGTTAGCTTGCCAACGCTGACGAAAGTTAGCTGATAAAAGTGCTCCGTCGCGATGTTTCGACTGTTAGAGGTCTTCCTTAGGCGTTGGAGCACAGTAAAAAAGTAAAAGTAAAAAAAAGTAAAAAGGTAAAAAAGTAAAAAAGTCTTGAAAAAGACTGTTAGTTCAAGTCCAAAGCAGCAGGTAGCAGTCTCTGTGTAAACAGTCCCAACAGAGAGCCAAAATTCTGATGCAATCTCACTCCGAAGACCAAGTCAGCAAAGTCCACGTTCCGCTTCCTCAATGATACAATAGCACCAGATCAGAAGTATTTGATTTTTTTAAAATAGCGTCAAGAAAATTACATGATCAGCCAAGTAAAGGATCTTACTGCGTGGGCTCAGGAACACTTCAGAAAACCATTGTCAGTTAACACAGTTTGTCGCTACATCTACAAGTGCAAGTTAAAACTCTACCATGCAAAGCGAAAGCCAAACATTAACAACATCCAGATACACCGCCGCCTTCTGTGGGCCCGAGCTCATTTGAAATGGACAGACGCAAAGTAGAAAAGTGTGCTGTGGTCTGATGAGTCCACATTTCAAATTGTTTTTGCAAATCATTGTATTCTGTTTTTATTTACATTTTTCACAACGTCCCAACTTCATTAGAATTGGGGTTGTAGAACGTCAACACTTTCAAGTAATAGCTGAGCTGATTCTCTCATTTACTTATCTTTGTTCTTCGGATAATGTAAGATTGGTCCCTCCTAATCTATGCCTGCCATGATTAGCTATTTGATTTATTTTCTTTCTTTCTTTTATTACTTTGACACTTTCTTCCCTTCTACTCTCAATTACTCATATCTCACAGGGGCGAATACTCAATTCTAAAAATTATCATTCCTTAATCAAAGTTTATATATACATTTTGTGGAATCATCAGCATGTTATCATTATTATATTTGCCTATATGCTGGAATAAGGGAGAGAACTCTTCAAATTATTGTTCATTACTTCCCATTTCAATCATAGGTTATAGCTGCACATGAAGATATTTTTTAAACAAAATTACAAAGAATAAAGTTGCGTGCGCCTCATTAAAGATCAATAGAAAAGAGTGTTCAGGAGCGGAACATCGGAGTGGTACTGTGGAGGCCAGTTTACTTCAAAAATATTGGCCAATGAGCTATCCAGTAATATATAGACATCAGTGGCCAAACACCACTGATCTACACATGACAGGGATTAAAATGTTTGATTTTAGGGCTTACAAATGTTTTTGATCGTTAAACTTTGCTCACTTTACCAGAATAAAAATGTTATTGGACTGAAAGTTATCGGAACTAAATTTATCGGAAGATAATTGGTCCGATGATGGTTTTAAAAGTTATCTGAAAAGCTAATCCACTAGCAAAAACATTAGCTTCAATAATTATCGTTATTGGATTCGCTGAACAGTGCCCACCACTGTTGAAAATATAAAACTCTTCAGGCTGTTTATTGTACAAAAGCCATCTGAAGACTTTTTGCCCAAAAACCTTTTTCTCCAAACATAATAATAGCAGTGTTTATTTGTTGCACACACTGAATCAAACACCAACGACCTTCACGAGACAGTCAGAGTGCTGTTTGTTGTGTTCACAGACTGCAAGAAGTGCATGGAAATCTACCCCACACACACACACACGGCACAGAAACTCAAGGACACATTTACCTTTGTAGACCTCAAGATAAACACACATTATCATTGCATGTTACCATACTGCAAACATCACTGATCAACACACTGTTTGTTCTGAGCACACCTGTGTAGGAGCTGAAGACCAGCAGAACACCGTCACGCACATATTGACATTTACGCTGAATAAACTCTCATGAATTTCTCTTTTGTGAAAACAATCCACCACATCCTGGTCCAACTGACAGCTCCGTTTGAAAGCCTGTCCCTCAGAAGGCCGTGGTCACACCAGGGATTTATGGAGCACATTTTATTTGCATGTCTTCACCAATAGTTTCTGTTGGACGTACAGTGGTATGTTGACTTTAGCCGCATCCTGAAACCGCTGTCCTGTTGCCAGCTTGGAGATAACGCACTCATTCGCTCATCTTCAACCGCTAAGTCCAATTAAGGGTCGCAGGGGGTGGCTGGAGCTTGGAGATAACTCACACACAAAAATACACCATTACAACTGCAAAGTTACAATATTTAGGAAGAGCATTCAGGACGATCAATAACTGGGTAGTAGCTCAGTGTAATGAGCACACGGCGGAACACGGTGTTAGCTTATGTTCAAGCTAGTGATGCATTAGCTAAAGAGCTATTAAGCTCAGTTTCTACTCTAAAGTTTGTTTGTTTTTTAATTACATGAATGGAAGGTGTTGTTTGGTTGTTTGTTTACTAAGCTTATAATGGTCTGCACACAACATCAGTGTGTCATATGGCAGCCACCTCCAGTCTGACTCATTTACCAAATTTAGGGAAATCAGTGGATTACATTTAAGGGAATGAACGTCTGTGTGATCACTGTGAAGGTTGTGCTGCACTGATGAAGTGAAAACAGTGTTTCTGTTGTTCACACACTTTAACACGTGTATCGTCCGACTAAAGCACATCACTGTAGGAACACGGCCTGTCGAAATGAAACAACACTGATGCAATTCTGCTGGAGACTGAAAACAAAGTTCCACCGTAGTAAAACAAGACATATAGTGTTTTTTAATTTTCTTTACATACTTCCTGCTAGCTGGGCTGAATCCAGCTTAGCATAAAACGCCGTCATGCCCTCGGGCCCTTCTGTAAATGCCACAGCAGCTGGAAATGGGTGGTGTCCCATATAATGTGAAGTGCATAAAAGAAGCTGACACTCTTGAGGATTACTGCAGAGATGTTCGTATTGAGTGAAGAGCTGGAGGGTAGACTGTTGTGTTGTCTAATCATCCAGCATGTCTGTCTGTACTTTAATGGGCCAAAATATCCCCAAAACCAATGAAATATGAGTAAGAACTGTGGTCTTCATGGGGCTTTTACCCAAACAACTGGTTTTAGGGTGAAGATCTAAATTCAGATGAGCTCCATGACAGGAGCCTAATGATCCTTTATGTTTCTGTCTGGACCTTATTCAGTATGTGTGTACACATACCACCCGAATACAGGTGTTTCTGGGTAAAAAACACACATGTTGGTTTCAGAATCAGGACTTGGAGCAGTTCTAATCATGATAGTGATGCAGTATCTCAGTATACTGTAAAGCCTGGCTGTGTTGTTTCATTTAATGTTTGTGTTCTTCGCTCCGTCTGTCCTCCAGAGCTGTGTGTACGGTGAGAACGGCACCTCCATCCAGTGCACGACACCCTCACTGGCCAAACTGGGGCTGCAGCGACCAATAGTCACCAAAGTGTATTTTGTCCTGGATGGCTTCCACACCTCACAGTGGGACCTGGTCTATGTTGATGACCCCCTCTTCCAGGACCCTAAACTCACATCCAAAGACAACAAGAGCATCGTGGAGCTCAAGGTGAGACAGATCGTTTGGTGAACCAGCAAAGCATTCCGCGTTTATGTTGTCAGCTGTTAACAGTTTGTCATAGAGGAGACTGTCACTCTGAACAACATCAGATACACCAAAACAAAGGTCACAGCTCAAGTTCTGCTATGGTGCAATGCAGGTCAGAGGTCACAGCCGCTTACAAAACAGCATGTGTAGATTTGGTCTGCATTGATTAATTGTCCTATTCAGTACCACTGCTGCAGAGCAGAGACTTTTCCACACAAGGTTTCAAACTCAAGTTTCCCATTGTGTAGGCCTTGGAATTTTTGAATGCAGCTAAAACCTGTAACATTACAAAAGAGCAGCAATTTAAGATTAAAATCAGACACACAACACACTAGGAGTCATGCAACGCTGCACTGAACTTAATAAATACAGCGAATGCAGCCACACACACCTGGTTAAAAAAAAAAGCGTCACACCCAGCATCATTTTCATTATTGTCTATCTTTCTCTGTCTATCTTTGTGTGTGTGTGTGTGTGTGTGTGTGTGTGTGTGTGTGTGTGTGTGTGTGTGTGTGTGTGTGTGTGTGTGTGTGTGTGTGTGTGTGTGTGTGTGTGTGTGTGTGTGTGTGTGTGTGTGTGTGTGTGTATCTCTCTCTGTCTATCTGTTTTTGTGTGTGTGTGTGTGTGTGTGTGTGTGTGTGTGTGTGTGTGTGTGTGTGTGTGTGTGTGTGTGTGTGTGTGTGTGTGTGTGTGTGTGTGTGTGTGTGTGTGTGTGTGTGTATCTATCTGTCTATCTCTCTATCTCTCTATATACACTCAACAAAAATATAAACGCAACACTTTTGGTTTTGCTCCCATTTTGTATGAGATGAACTCAAAGATCTAAAACTTTTTCCACATATACAATATCACCATTTCCCTCAAATATTGTTCACAAACCAGTCTAAATCTGTGATAGTGAGCACTTCTCCTTTGCTGAGATAATCCATCCCACCTCACAGGTGTGCCATATCAAGATGCTGATTAGACACCATGATTAGTGCACAGGTGTGCCTTAGACTGCCCACAATAAAAGGCCACTCTGAAAGGTGCAGTTTTATCACACAGCACAATGCCACAGATGTCGCAAGATTTAAGGGAGCGTGCAATTGGCATGCTGACAGCAGGAATGTCAACCAGAGCTGTTGCTCGTGTATTGAATGTTCATTTCTCTACCATAAGCCGTCTCCAAAGGCGTTTCAGAGAATTTGGCAATATATCCAACCAGCCTCACAACCGCAGACCACGTGTAACCACACCAGCCCAGGACCTCCAAATCCAGCATGTTCACCTCCAAGATCGTCTGAGACCAGCCACTCGGACAGCTGCTGAAACAATCGGTTTGCATAACCAAAGAATTTCTGCACAAACTGTCAGAAACCGTCTCAGGGAAGCTCATCTGCATGCTCGTCGTCCTCATCGGGGTCTCGACCTGACTCCAGTTCGTCCTCGTAACCGACTTGAGTGGGCAAATGCTCACATTTGCTGGCGTTTGGCACGTTGGAGAGGTGTTCTCTTCACGGATGAATCCCGGTTTACACTGTCCAGGGCAGATGGCAGACAGCGTGTGTGGCGTCGTGTGGGTGAGTGGTTTTCTGATGTCAATGTTGTGGATCGAGTGGCCCATGGTGGCGGTGGGGTTATGGTATGGGCACGCGTCTGTTATGGATGAAGAACACAGGTGCATTTTATTGATGGCATTTTGAATGCACAGAGATACCGTGACGAGATCCTGAGGCCCATTGTTGTGCCATACATCCAAGAACATCACCTCATGTTGCAGCAGGATAATGCACGGCCCCATGCTGCAAGGATCTGTACACAATTCTTGGAAGCTGAAAATGTCCCAGTTCTTGCATGGCCGGCATACTCACCGGACATGTCACCCATTGAGCATGTTTGGGATGCTCTGGACCGGCGTATACGACAGCGTGTACCAGTTCCTGCCAATATCCAGCAACTTTGCACAGCCATTGAAGAGGAGTGGACCAACATTCCACAGGCAACAATTGACAACCTGATCAACTCTATGCGAAGGAGATGTGTTGCACTGCATGAGGCAAATGGTGGTCACACCAGATACTGACTGGTATCCCCCCCAATAAAACAAAACTGCACCTTTCAGAGTGGCCTTTTATTGTGGACAGTCTAAGGCACACCTGTGCACTAATCATGGTGTCTAATCAGCATCTTGATATGGCACACCTGTGAGGTGGGATGGATTATCTCAGCAAAGGAGAAGTGCTCACTATCACAGATTTAGACTGGTTTGTGAACAATATTTGAGGGAAATGGTGATATTGTGTATGTGGAAAAAGTTTTAGATCTTTTGAGTTCATCTCATACAAAATGGGAGCAAAACCAAAAGTGTTGCGTTTATATTTTTGTTGAGTGTATATATTTGTGTGTCTGTCTGTCTATCTGTGTGTGTGTGTGTGTGTGTGTGTGTGTGTGTGTGTGTGTGTGTGTGTGTGTGTGTGTGTGTGTGTGTGTGTGTGTGTGTGTGTGTGTGTGTGTGTGTGTATCTCTCTATATATATCTGTGTGTCTGTCTGTCTGTCTATCTCTGTCTATCTCTATATATATATTTGTGTGTGTCTGTCTGTCTGTCTATCTCTCTCTGTCTATCTGTGTGTGTGTGTGTGTGTGTGTGTGTGTGTGTGTGTGTGTGTGTGTGTGTGTGTGTGTGTGTGTGTGTGTATCTGTCTATCTCTCTCTGTCTATCTGTCTATCTCTCTATATATATCTGTGTGTGTGCGTCTGTCTGTCTATCTCTCTCTGTCTATCTCTCTATATATATCTGTGTGTGTGTCTGTCTGTCTATCTCTCTCTATATATATCTGTGTGTGTGTCTGTCTGTCTCTCTCTGTCTATCTGTCTATCTCTCTATATATATCTGTGTGTGTGTCTGTCTATCTCTCTCTGTCTATCTGTCTATCTCTCTATATATATCTGTGTGTGTGTCTGTCTGTCTATCTCTCTCTATATATATCTCTGTGTGTGTGTGTGTGTGTGTGTGTGTGTGTGTGTGTGTGTGTGTGTGTGTGTGTGTGTGTGTGTGTGTGTGTGTGTGTGTGTGTGTGTATCTCTGTCTATCTCTGCGTCTGTCTGTCTCTGTGTTTGTCTATCTCTCTATATATATCTGTGTGTGTGTCTGCCTGTCTATCTCTCTCTATATATATCTCTGTGTGTGTGTGTGTGTGTGTGTGTGTGTGTGTGTGTGTGTGTGTGTGTGTGTGTGTGTGTGTGTGTGTGTGTGTGTGTGTGTGTGTGTGTGTGTGTGTGTGTGTGTCTGTCTGTCTATCTCTCTCTGTCTATCTCTGTGTCTGTCTATCTCTGTGTCTGTCTGTCTCTGTGTCTGTCTGTCTCTCTCTCTCCCGGTCCATTTTTGCAGCTCTTCTATGGTTAAGATATTTGTGGCTTTTTATTTAAACACTCACATGCGTTTATTTCTGACAACTGTTTAAAATATGTATTTACTTCATGGAACTGTGCACCGTCACTTGAATATTCCTTTGGAATGTGCATGGCAACATTCTCCTGTGTTCCACCGCCATTGTGAGTGTAAACAAAGTTATCGGCAAGCCAGTCCAGTTCTCACATTCTATACGACCTGACAGAGTGACCTCATGCACTTATACTTCACAGTAATGTTCCAGGTGATTATTGTGGTGCTTATGACCCCAATAGTTTGGGCTTGTATTGTTCATGCTGTGTTCATGGGAAATTATTCTTTTTCACACACTGTAGTGTGATTACTGAGTTTACAGCAGTAACATGTAACATTACTGGGTTACAGACAAATGTAATGTGACTAATGTAATATGTTATTTGTAATGAGTTAAACCCAACACTGGTATATACAACCCCACTTCCATGCTATGTTTACCATGGAATTGGGTACCACTGTGTTACATCACCTTTCCTTCTAACAACACTCAATAAGCGTTTGGGAACTGAGGACACTAATTGTTGAAGCTTTGTAGGTGGAATTCTTTCCCATTCTTGCTTATGGCTTCAGTTGTTCAACAGTCCGGGGTCTCTGTTGTCGTATTTTGAGCTTCATAATGCGCCACACATTTTCAGTGGGCAACAGGTCTGGACTGCAGGCAGACCAGTCTAGTACCTGCACTCTTTTACTACGAAGCCACGCTGTTGTAACACGTGCAGAATGTGGCTTGGCATTGTCTTGCTGCAATAAGCAGGGACGTCCCTGAAAAAGACACTGCTTGGATGGCAGCATGTGTTGCTCCAAAACCTGGATGTACCTTTCAGCATTGATGGTGCCATCACAGATGTGTAAGTTGCCCATGCCATGGGCACTAACTTACCAGGAGGACACAACATCCATTATTTCCAAAAACAATTGAAATGTGGACTCATCAAACCACAGCACACTTTCACTTTGCGTCCGTCCATTTCAAATGAGCTCAGGCCCAGAAAAAGCAGCGGCATTTCTAGATGTTGTTGATGTATGGCTTTCACTTTGCATGGTAGAGTTTTAACTTGCACTTGTAGATGTAGTGATGAACTGTGTTAACTGACAATGGTTTTCTGAAGTGTTTTTGAGCCCACGCGGTAAAATCCTTTACACAATGATGTTGGTTTTTAATGCAGTGCCACCTGAGGGATCAAAGGTCACGGGCATTCAATGTTGGTTTGCGGCCTTGCCGCTTACATGTAGAAGGTTCTCCAGATTCTCTGAATCTTCTGATTATATTATGGACTGTAGATGATGGAATCCCTAAATTCCTTGCAATTGAATGTTGAGAAACATTGTTCTTGAACTGTTAGGCTATTTTTTCACGCAGTTGTTCATAAAGTGGTGATCCTCGCCCCATCTTTGCTTGTGTACGGCTAAGGCTTTTAGGGATGCTCCTTTTATACCCAATCATGACACTCACCTGTTTCCAATTAGGTGTTCTTTGAGCATTCATCAACTTTTCCAGTCTTTTGTTGCCCTGTCCCAACTTTTTTCAAATGTGTTGCAGGCATCCATTTCAAAATGAGTAAATATTTGCACAAAAACAAAAAAGTTTATCAGTTTGAACATTAAATATCTTGTCTTTGTGGTGTATTCAACTGAATGTAGGTTGAAGAGGGTTTGTAAATCATTGTATTCTGTTTTTATTTACATTTTACACATTGTCCCAACTTAATTGGAATTGGGGTTGTAAATAATGGGTGGACACAGTAAGCATTTGTACAATATATAGGAACACAACAGAAACAGATAAGGATGTTGTGAGGTCTCAGTGGATGTGGAGAAAAATGGTCTAATTTTGGACATGTTCAAAAAATTCACAATCAGGATGTGGTTGAATCGCAGTAAGAAGATCATAAAGGTGTAGTGATAATGTAGTAATTAAGTAAAACCTAGCAGTACCTAGCAGCTACTCTTCCAGCAGCCATGTCAAGCTGAGGATGTGTGTGTGCCTGTGAGACTAATGTGCAGGTCACTGTTTATGAAGCTGAACCACAGGCAAACAAAAAGCCATTCTTGCCTATCTCCTTGTGCAAGTTGAGGTTTGCTTCAAAGCATGTGTCCTGCACACACTTGTACATGCATGTGCAGAGTATATTTGAGTTTGTATGTAATAGAGACAGGCATGTTTGGTGGGAAAGTTGTTTTTCTGACTGTAGTTTGTTGTTGAACCTACATGTGAACACAAGAAAACTTGCAGAAAGAATGAAAAACCACAGTGTGAAGCCCAGCACTGATGAGGACAGACACAGTCTGTGGTATGTGTGCAGCGCAATCTGACTGCTTGCAGTAACAACGCTTTAAGAAGAAACTGGATATGTTATGCATGTGCTCATGCACATGGTAAAAATTTAGTGGGAACGTGTCGAATGCTGTGAGAACATGGCAGGGACATAGTCAGAATGAAGTATGGACTTGAAAATGGCACATTTATCCATTTGCATGACGTCTCTGCAGGATGCAGTGCGGTCTTCATGGTCTTCCTCTGAGTGTGGCGGGGCCCTTAGGCTTCCACACTTTTATTTTGCTAATTACCATCACCCCATTCACCCCACACTGACTACAATAAAGAATGGTCAAATCTGCCAGAAGGTGCTCCATCACTGAGCTTCCAGCTGCACCTGTTCACACGGCGTTTGATTGTGGTCCGACTGTGGTTTCATGATTGCATGACGAGCAGTCTCATTGTGAAGCACCAGTCAACCTGTTCTTCTTATAGTCAGGGTTAAAGCACTTTGCCTTCCACTCCACACACACATGCACAGTCATGGTCCAGGTCACATGGGGAAGGAAACTATACTGTAACAAAAACAGGAAGTGGATGTAGAAGTGTGTTTCCCATG